>NC_091085.1:13640000-13940000 GCF_032405125.1 Capricornis sumatraensis
GATCTAAATGCAACTAATCCCCATACTGGCCTTCAACCATGGTTTAATCTCAGAGATGATGGTTAATTAGTTCAGCCACTCCAATTCTCTTAGAGGGTTGAACTTGGAAGTAGAGCTTGCTGCCAGCAGGGAGTGAAGCAGACAGACCCCAAGACAGAGGAGGAAGTTGGAGAGTAGCGGGGTTAACGGTGAGGGCAGACATCCAGAATGACACTCCACAGCCCCTCAGCAGAGGCTTCCAGAGCCAGTGGGGATCCAAACGCCTTCTAATTCCAGTCTCCGGCTGCCCAGTTCCCTGCCCTTCCTGCAGGGGGCTGTTCCCTTTTTCCCTCGGATCTAACAACAAACTTTCTATGACCTGAAGTTCCTTGTGAGCAGAGGTAACAGGTTAGGAGCCTGCATCCATCTGAGAGAGAGGCGGAGAAGCATTCACCAGACAGCTTCATAGGGCCTCGCTGAGCAGACTGGGAGAAAGGACACAATTCCTCTGACAAAGAAAGGTTTCAGATGCCTTTCGGAGATCCAGGCCAGGCAGGAAACAACCCCGGGGAGGGCGCCCCCGTTATGATACGTATAAGATGCCTTCAAGAAGGTCCGGGAAGTGAAACACCAAGTCACGTCCCAAAGCCCTCACACCTCCGCCACCACTGAGGGGGAGGATAATACTTTCAATGCTTCTTAGGGTTGAAATGAGGAGCAAGGTTGCTGGTTTTCTGTTTGGGATAAATTTTTATTATGGCATTGAAAAACACAAAGCAGAATACGCAAGCCCCCTCAAGACACAAACCGAAACAAGACCGAAAAGTCTCAGAGCAAAGCCTCCCTCCTCTCTCCACCCGAATACATAACTTAGAAAATGACATTCCAAATAACGTGCTGCATCGATCACACAGGAGCCACTGCACGAAGCCTTTCCAGACTCCTGCCTCCTCCAGCCTGGCCTCCAACCGGGGTCCCTTTCCATTTATCATTTATTTTATTATCTGGCCTGCAAGTCAATCTGTTCCATTTCATGTTTCTGTTTTAAATATGCGAGTTGTAGGTTTCAACAGCATGGACAAGGGGCTGCAGCAGACACCCTGATGTACATTTCACAGCAACCCACTACAGGCCCTCTCCCCAATCCGCACGTAACAGAGCAGAGGTGTTTGCTGCATATTTAAGACAGGCAGCAGACAAGCACTTCTGACAAACCAAACTTGAGGAGGGAGACAGGGGTACACCAGCAGGTCAACGTGTAATTTATCCAGATTTACTTTTCCTCGGTCCCTGGTGGCTCAGATGGTAAAGACTCTGCCTGTAACGCGGGAGACCCAGGTTCAATCCTTGGGTTGGGAAGAACCCCTGGAGAAAGGAATGGCTACCCATGCCAGTGTTCTTGCCTGAGAAACCCCATGGACAGAGGAGGCTGGCGGGCTACACACCCTCTTTGTCTACGGGGTCACAAAGAGTTGGACACGACTGAGCGACCAGCACACTTCTCCTCAGACCACTACTCAGCTGAGCTTGAAAACTGTTGTTCCTGAGAGCTTTTCTTTCAGCCACCAAAAGACCAAGGTTCAAAGCAGCTGCGGATTTGATAAAGGATTCACTTCTCATGGGTGGGAATGAACAGAAAAACCCAGCTCTGAAGCCACTGGCGAGGGTCCATCCGATATGTTATGAGAAATCCCTGGGATAACACTCAGGCCTCTGTTTCGAGCTCCATGGATTTCAGCCTATTCTCTCAGGGCATAAGATTCAGTGCCTTCCTGGCACTGAAAGGCAACAGCTCAAGGTGATGAGCAGTGAATCACAACAAACGTCACTGAGTGTTTTCTTGCAGCCTATAAATAAAATCAGAATCTCTGAGGTCTGAACATCTCAAGGTTATTCATTTCTAAACCACTCTGGGAAGGATAAACACATAGTCAAAAGACAGGTGGTTTATGATGAACAAAATTTCTTAATGCCTAAAAATTCCCACTTTAATTCTCAGGGACATTATACTCAAGTATTGTAGACCTTCAATGTTTTACTCCCCATGTCACCCTCCCGAAGTTCCTTTTTCCAGCATGGTTTGCAAAGTATCAGAAGTGAGCAACAAAACCGCAGCGGCAAGGAAAAGCTTGGGTTCTGAATTATTTTTAAATGATTAAGTGGATAAGGTGGGTTGAAGAGATCTAATTCCTCATTATGCCACAAAGAAACTTCAAAACATTTACCCAACAGATGGTACATAACATTTCAGGGATCTGGGTCACTTTAAGCAGGGGTTATCAATTTGTTGGGAGTATCTGCCTAGGCCCTCTCCTCTGACCCCAAATCCTCCAGTTCAAGGGTGAGACCTGTAGCCAAGTTGGTGTTTAGGTGAGCCTGGCTGCCCTGCTCACCTGTGCTGACTGGGTTGAGCCCATCACATTTTCTCCTCTAGGAATTTAAATCAGGACTAGAAAATGCTAAATGAGTTTCTCTAGTTGCTTCCATCACTGGGACACAAACTCAGGAGGTATAAAGCAGCCCAGTTTAGCTACAAGGGACAAAAGCCAGTTCAGGAAGAGAAAGAAAGTGCTGAGCAGGCATTCCTGTTCCTGGTCTGAGGACAGGTTCAGCTGAAGTTCCTTAGGGTACCAGACACCTTTAGATAAATTTCCCCTTTTATTTACTCTGGCTTGCCAAGTGGCACAAGTGGTAAATAACCCGCCTACCAACGCAGGAGACATAAGAGACCCAGGTTCAATCCCTGGGTTGGGAAGATCCCCTGGAGAAGGAAATGACAACCCACTCCCGTATTCTCCCCTGAGAATTCCCATGGACAGAAGAGCTTGGTGGGTTACAGTCCACGGGGCTGTAAAGAGTCGGACACAACTGGAAGCAACGTAGCACACAGAGGTTTCTCTTGATGTTGAACTATTTCAATCGGGGTTAGGGCTACAGCAGCATAAGCACAGGATAAGTAATACTAGAGTCATCCTTCAGCAAGTGAAAATAGAATAAGATAATCATCAAAATTCACAGTCAGAAAACCAACTCTGATCGAAAAAGATGGAGCTGACAAGTCATTTGAGAATTTGATTCCTACTTCTGTCACGTATTTCTTATAGCATCTGGGGTCAAAATCGAAGAGCCTCAAGTTTCCATGTGTCAAGTGGGAAACACCTCCCTTCCAGGGTCAATCCTCACTGTCCTCCCTGTCCCCAGCCACACTGACACGCAGCAGCGGCCAGCATCTCTTGCATCTCCCCTTGAGTGTTAATTTGCTCACGTTAAGCTCTTTCTCAAAAGCCTGCAGTGGCTTCCAACTGCTTGACGTGTCACATTAAAACACCCAACAAACTGCTGCACCCATTGGTTTTGCGTTATCCAATCACTGTCACAGCCCATTACGCCTCAGCTCGCAGCCGGCCCTAGAGTCAGCCCTCGTGTTCACCATCCCATGGTCACTCCAAGCTGAAAGCATGGCGCTTGCTAGTGCTTCCTCTTGGAAACAACACTTTATACCAGTCATCTTTTAATTTCTATAGGTTGGATTCCTTCTTTATATAATAAGGAGGCTGAGACTTGACCACTGGCTTTTAGGTTTTTTTCTGCTTTAACTCATATAAGATATGTGGCAAGAATACAAAAAAAAATTACATTATAACGTATGAAAACAAGATAACCTATGTCATACTAACTGAATAGAATACCCAGAAAGAGATTGCTATTGGCTCGGCTGGCACCGTGGCAGAGGCAGGACACGAGCTAAGCCATGAGCTGAGGAAGGTCACGGATCAACAGAAGGATGTGTGCTTACATCACTTAAGCTTTCACTTACATCTGTGTCAGTTGTTGACAAATGGTGTTAACAAATGGTGTTAACCTTTAAGAAAAACTCACATGAAGAGACTGTACTGGGAAGGAGGAAGAAAGGAACTATTCTAAAAATCTATCAAACACTTATTGAGAAAGGTGTCTAAAAGGCAAAAGATAGTGCTAAAGGCAGAACCCAGAAGTGAGCGGAAGCAGTCCATGGCGTCTAACCTCTGAGACCAGGGACCACAGCTGCTTTGCTCACACTGTACTCCCAAACCCTAAGGGCCCCCTGCTGAACACTCAACAAACACTTCTCGAGAGAATACACAAATATACCCCATACCTTTAAGGACTTATGGTTTTTTTAACAGAGAATAAAAGAAAGAGACTGTGTTCTCCTTCCTCCCCAAGATTCCTAACAAACATGGAATCAAATTCACTTAAAGACAGTCCTCCTAGGGATAACAGAGAAACGAATGTAAACCTCACGCAATAACCGTTTCACACAGTAGATGATCAAATCCCACCATGTTAACAAGTGAGCCAACCTGTCACTTGTCTCATCGTCTACGCTGATGTAGTAGCCAAGGATGAACCTCTTAATAAAAAAAAGTAAGTCCCTCCACAGCGGGAAGCCCAAATCTCCTGATACACAGGCGGCCCTTCGCACCATCAGTTTGCAGTTGGTCGAATCTGTGGATGCTGGAACCCTGGTTCAGAGGGTGGGCTATACAATGGCCATTTTATTAAAGGGACTGAAGCGTCTGTGGGTTCTGGTATCAGCGGGGGGTCATGGAGCCAGTCCCTCGTGATACCGAGGGACAACTGTATATACTCCTTTGTTTCAAAGTGCTACATCCTGTTAAGCTGATTTTCCTCTCCAACTGCCTCAACTATAGGCAACGGTCACGGGCAAGATCCGTGCAGTCCAAATGACAAACAGTTCCCTTAAACCAAATGTATTACCATAGCAACAAAGGGGCCACATTTGCCACTCTCTACCTCCCACACCCGATCAATTATTTAACATGCCCGCACTACAGCGACACCGAATAAAACGATCGTGCTCATTAGCAGCAAGAGTCAGCTCTGGGGAAAACCACAAACATCAAGACAGCTAAACTGGTCACAAACCAAACACACGCACACACACAAACCCACCTTGACGGTGATGCCAGAGGTCACAGTGCAAAGGGAAGAGGGAGAACTAAATATCCTTAAATTTCAGCTTCCGCTTTAGAAAGATATGAGCACCCAAATCCCCCAGTTCTTTTCTTTTCCTTAAAAAAAAGAAAGGCATAAAATGACTTTATAAATAAAATGACTACAGCAATGTTATCAAAAGCTGCTGAAAACAGGATGATTAGGTAAGAAGATCAGAGAGCCAAAGGGTGAGATTTATCTTACACTTGTGTGGTTCTGGCTTTGGTTTTTGTTCTGTCCCAGGTTCTGGCTCATCTCTCGTTAGGAAAACAGGCAGGGGACTGGAAAATTGGATACTGAAGGAGGGTGTGCACAGCAGCCGGAAGCCAGCTGGGACCGTCCTCTCACCCAGCCTGGGGAAACCTCTACTGACTGCCCCCAGGGAGATTCCTGAACAGAAAACTGAGCACACCCCCCTGGCTCGGTGGGAAAGTAATGTGTCTCTCATCAAGAATAACCAGAGATTAAGTTCATGCAGGACTCCTGCAACTCACACGCCAAAACCTCAAGGCCACCACAGCCACACCTAACAATCTACCTTACACCATCCGGTGGGTTTCACCCGGACAGGGGCTGGGTTAGGGGCCCCTGTGCCCCTGTTCACAATGCCCTGGGAACAAGGTTGTCCTTGAAAGCTGTAATTCGCGTTGCAGCTGGAATGCAGGATAAATGGCTTTGACTGACTATGTTATGGTCTTTCTTGTCACCCTTGGAAAGAAGAGGAAAGAGGGAAGATTCTAACATATTTATATTAAACCACAGTCTGATAATGAAGTGAAAGTCGCTCAGTCGTGTCTAACACTTTGCAACCCCGTGGACGATACAGTCCATGGAATTCTCCAGGCCAGAACACTAGAGTGTGGGGTAGCCTTTTCCTTCTCCAGCGGATCTTCCTGACCCATAAATCAAACTGGGGTCTCCTGCTTTGCAAACAGATTCTTTACCAACTGAGCTATCAGGGAAGCTTCACTTTCTGATAATGAAATTTTCACACAAACAAGAGTTCACATTTGGCTAAAAATACCTGACATGACTCAGGAAGGAAATCTCTGATAACTGACAGATGAGAAAGAGTATATAAAAGTTTGAAGAACCCATTCATACAGAGAGTTCCTATGATGCTCTCCTAGATAGTGTCCGTTATTTTTCTGTTTTGCCAAGATCTAGCTTGCCAAGAGCTGCAGCTAGCAAACTTTTATTCTAGACTACAGAACTGACTTAATAATTTATGAAGACTCTAGTTTTCTATTACATTAGTCTTTCCACCACAGATATTAACCTTTATTATTGTAAACACAAGAAAACCTCTTAAAAAACATTATGATGTACAATTACTTCTCTGTCCACTTGCAGAAAAAAACTAAAATTTTGAAAACATGGGAAAAAATCAAATATTCACCCCTAATAACCGTTTTTTCCTTTAAAATCTATCTTCCCCAAGAAAAGCATCACAAATACTGAAAATGATGTCTAGGGTGGCCTATTCCCCACAAATTGCTGCTGCTGCTGCTAAGTCGCTTCAGTGCGACCCCATAGAAGGCAGCCAACCAGGCTCCTCCGTTCCTGGGATTCTCCAGGCAAGAACACTGGAGTGGGTTGTCATTTCCTTCTCCAATGCATGCATGCATGCTAAGTCGCTTCAGTTGTGTCCGACTCTGTGTGACCCCATGGACAGCAGCCCACCAGGCTCCTCTGTCCACAGGATTCTCCAGGCAAGAATACTGGAGTGGGTTGCTACTTCCTTCTCCAAGATAAAGACTGCTGCTGCTGCTGCTGCTAAGTCGCTTCAGTCGTGTTCGACTCTGTGCGACCCCATAGACGGCAGACCACCAGGCTCCCCTGTCCCTAGGATTCTCTAGGCAAGAATACTGGAGTGGGTTGCCATTTCCTTCTCCAATGCATGAAAGTGAAAAGTGAAAGTGAAGTCGTTCAGTCGTGTCCGACTCTTAGCGACCTCATCCTCCTGTAAGTGAATAAATTATCAAGTAAAGGAGCAAAGAATTTAGAGACACTTTACACAGTGGTCCAATTTTATTTATATACCTACATAAAATAAGAACACATGCCTTGAGGGTCATTTACACAACTAAAAGTCTTGCTGTTTACCATATGAAAAAGCTTAAGGTGGATAACCTCTCACATCTGACAGTACACAGGACATGAGTTATGACTGCTGTTCCGTCTCTGTAATTGAGTGAATGCCTTTAGACAACTGATCAAATATCTGCCTCTCATTTTCAGTAACTTGACATGCATGCAAATTCATGTTTACAACATATTATGGGACCCATGGAGAACGGTCCATTCTAAGAAAGTCCTTTTTAAGCTTTTAGTCTTTCTGCTTCTCTACTCTAATAATTTCGGTTGACAACATAAGAGAGATGACCCATAAATGACATTTAGAAGCAAAGTGGACATTCTTCTCACAGCTATGCGGTAAGCACTCTACCTTCTTGCCAACAGCAGACACTCTCACTTGTCACAGAACGAAAAATCAGAATACATAATGGAAAGCTAACAATAATGCTGAACTTGGGCACATTTGCCTTCAGTTTTGTTTATAAATTATTTCTGCCACTTGCAACTTAAATAATCAGAGATTAAACAACAGAAGTAATATGCATCACATTTTTTATTGAAGTTTAGCTGATATACAATGTTACATAGGTTACAGGTGTATAATGAGTCATAATTTTTAAAGGTCATACTCTAGTTATAGTTCTTTAAAATACTGTCTACATTCTCTGTGTTGTATATCTTTGTAGCTCACTTTACATGTAATACTTTGTACATCTCACCCCACTACCCTACAGTCCCTCACCCTTCTCTCTCCCCACTAATAACTACTGTTTTGTTCTGTGAATCTGTTTCTCTTCTCTTATATTTACTAGCTTGTTTTATTTTTTTAGATTCAACATATAAGGAATATCATATAGTATTCGTCTTTCTCTGACTTCTTTCACTTAGCAAGAAAACGATTTTAAATAGCAAAACACTATCAACTTCAAAATGCCCAACAAAAGCAAACTGATTCTACATAATTATAGACATTCATACAACATACAACTATTAAAAGTGGTACAACACAAGAGTAATCAAAGTAGATTAATGGAACAGCAGAGAGGGTCCGAAAAGCACACCCTCACGAATACGGTCCAGACTGTCAACAAACGCGTCAAGGGCAATCCAACTGTTCAGTCATGTCCCACTCTGGGACTCCATGAACTACAGCACACCAGGCTCCGTTCTTCTTCCCTGTCTCCCACAATTTCCTCAGATTCATGTCCACCGAGTCAGTGATGCGATCCAACCATCATCATCTGCCACCCCCTTCTCCTCTTACCTTCAGTCTTTTCCAATGAATCAGCTCTTTGTAACAAGTGGCCAAAATATTGGAGCTTCAGCTTCAGCATCAGTCCTCCCAATGAATATTCAGGGTTGATCTCCTTTACGATCTAACGCTTTGATCTCCGTGCAGTCCAAGGGACTCTCAAGAGTCTTCTCCAGCACAATTCAAAAGCATCAGTTGTTTGGCATGCAGACTTCTTTAGGATCCAACACTCACATCCGAAAATGACTACTAGAAAAACCACAGCTTTGACTATACGGACCTTGGTTGGAAAAGCAATCTCTCTGCTTTTTAATACACTATCTAGATTTTTCATAGCTTTCCTACCAAGGAGCAAGTGTCTTTTAATTTCATGGCTGCAGTCACCATCTCCAGTGATTTTGGAGCCCAACAAAATAAAGTCTGTCACTGTATGCATTGTTTTCCCATCTATTTGCCATGCAGTGATGGGACCAGATGCCATGACCTTAGTTTTTTTAATGTTGAGTTTTAAGCCAACTTTTTCACTCTCCTCTTTCACTTTCATCATGAGGCTCTTTAGTTCTTTGATTTCTGCCATAAGGGTGGTGTCATCTGTATATCTGAGGTTATTAATATTTCTCCCAGCAATCTTGATTCCAGCTTGTGCTTCTTGCAGCCCAGCATTTCTCATGATATACTCTGCATATAAGTTAAATAAGCAGGGTGACAATATACAGCCTTGATGTATGCTTTTTCCTATTTGGAATCAGTCTGTTCCATATCCAGTTCTAACTGTTGCTTCCTGACCTGCATACAGGTTTCTCAAGAGGCAGGTCAGGTGGTCTGGTATTCCCATCTCTTGAAGAATTTTCCACAGTTTATTGTGATCCACACAGTCAAAGGCTTTGGCATAGTCAATAAAGCAGAAATAGATGTTTTCTGGAGCTCTCTCGCTTTTTCTACGATCAAAGCGATGTTGGCAGTTTGATCTCTGGTTTCTCTGCCTTTTCTAAAACCAGCTTGAACATCAGGAAGTCCACAGTTCACGTATTGCTGAAGCCTGGCTTGGAGAATTTTGAACATTACTTTACTAGCTTGTGAGATGAGTACAATTGTGCGGTAGTCTGAGCATTCTTTGGCATTGCCTTTCTTTGGAATTGGAATGGAAAACTTTGAGCATGACTTTACTCGCATGTGAGTGCAACTGTGCCCTAGTTTGAACATTCTTTGGCATTGCCTTTGGGACTGGAATGAAAACTGACCTTTCCCAATCCTGCGGCCACTGCTGAGTTTTCCAAATTTGCTGGCATATTGAGGGCAGCACTTTCACAGCATCATCTTTCAGGATTTGAAATAGCTCAACTGGAATTCCATCACCTCCACTAGCTTTGTTCGTAGTGATGTTTCCTAAGGCCCACTTGACTTCACATTCCAGGATGTCTGGCTCTAGGCTGGTGATCACACCATCATGATTACCTGGGTCATGACACTCTTTTTTGTAGAGTTCTTCTGTGTATTCTTGGCACCTCTTCTTAATATCTTCTGCTTCTGTTAGGTCCATACCATTTCTGTCCTTTATTGAGCCCATCTTTGCGTGAAATGTTCCCTTGGTATCTCTAATTTTCTTGAAGAGATCTCTAGTCTTTCTCATTCTATTTTTTTCCTCTATTTCTTTGCACTGGTCACTGAGGAAGGCTTCCTTATCTCTCCTTGCTATTCTTTGGAACTCTGCATTCAAATGGGCATATCTTTCCTTCTCTCCTTTGCTTTTTGCTTCTCTTCTTTTTACAGCTATTTGTAAGGCATCATCAGACAGCCATTTTTCTTTTCTGCATTTCTTTTTCTTGGGGATGGTCTTGATCCCTGTCTCCTGTAAAATGTCATGAACCTCTGTCTATAGTTCATCAGGTACTCTATCAGCTAATAGTAGAACCTAAATAATATGCATAGGTTCTAACTGTTAAATTACTTCAGCCATGCTATAAATTTTTCATGATAAAACTCTTCATAATATTGAAAAACATGATGTTAAAAGTTTATTATTTTGCTTTTATTTTTAGTTGGGGGGAAATTGCTTTACAATGTTGTGTTGGTTTTTGTCATACAACAACACAAATCAGTCATGATTATACATTTTATCACCTCCCTCTTACATCTCCCTCCCATCGCCCTTCCCACCCTTCTAGGTCATTGCAAAGCACTAGGCTGGGCTCCCTGTGATTTATAACAACTTCTCACAGCAATCTTCTGAAAGTGTATTTATTGACATGGAAAGATTGTGTGTATACACACACACACACACACACACACGTATAGTTAAATATAAACAGTAAGATATAAAATAGCATCTATAAAATTACTGTATTCTAGTTTTTTTAAAGGTAAACATATGCACAGAAAAAGGGCTGGAAAGATAACCACAATTTGCAGGTTGGTAACTATATTCTAACTCTATCTCACAGAGAGAGGATGTATTCTCCACTTGTAAGATAACAAAGCACTGATGCCCCCCAGATTCACCTAGGCCACCTTATTTATAATGCTGAACTGAACAGCACATATGTATTTCACAGTGAATGAAGTGCTCCTTCCAGATGCCGCAGCCAGTGAGGTTTCGGGTCTCTTTTCATGTGTTTCCAAATACCCTGAATATATCTCTGCCACAGAGATATATTACGCCCAATTCTGACAACACTATGGACCATAGCATGCCAGGCTCCTCTGTCCATGAGATTCTCCAGGCAAGAATACTGGAGTGGGTTGCCATTTCCCTCCAAGGGATCTTCCTGACCCAGGGATTGAACCAGAGTCTCCTGTATAGCAGGCAGATTCTCTACCACTGTGTATTTTCTTACAACCATGTATTTTTCCACTAGATCATAAATTCCTTAAAGGCAAGAGCTACATCTTGAAGTTCAAGTATCTCCAGAGATTAGAACAGCATTTACACCTATGGGACAGCCAATAAATGCTAACAATGGAAGAATCAATAAATGAACAGACAGCAGTTTCAAGAGTCTCTCAATTCAGAAAGACCCCTTCACCTAGATTCTACTGACTCTGAAATGTGAACAGGTCACTAGAAACTGCTACCGTTGGATTCACTACTACTATTACTGGAAAAAAATGTCTTAGAATGTAAAAATTCTTATAAGAAGATAAAACTTTAAATCGGTCACATTGTTGTACAGGAGAAACCAATATAACATGCTAAAGCAATTATCCTTCAATTAGAAATAAAAGAATTTTTTTTAATTTTTAAAAAATCTTTAAGAAAAACTTTAAATCACTAAAATCCACTCACAGATTGCCAGATTCTCCATGGTAAGAGAAAGAAATTATGCCATGGCTGGATCCCAAGAATGCCAAGGTCTCTAGGACAGGAGAGATTAAAAGAACATGCTCAGTAGAAATCACATGTCAATGAGCTGATGGGTTAAATAAGTAAGTCGTTAACACTAGGGGCAGCTGGCTGAAGGGTATATGAAAATACTCCATATTACTTCTGCAGCTTTTCTGTAAATCTAAAATTATTTCAAAATAAATAAAATGTTGACAGGGTGGGGAATGGACTGCAACACATTGAGCGGGGCAGCTAAGGAAGCAGGAGGTGTGCAGGGCACAGCAAAGGAAACCTCTCCTTCCGCTTCCCAACCTTGTCCAGGACCAGCCACACTTTCATACTTTCAGTTATAAGAAAAACATTTAGGCTTCCTAAAAGGCACCTGCCCCCAAGAGGAAGATGAATCAATCCTTGACCAAACTGAGTGCAAATCCAGATCACAATATGTCAAGACCGAGAGGTAAACGAGGGAGGGGGAAAAAAATCTCTTTAAATGTATTTATACCTCCAGAAAACACAAGGAGCAACTGTACCAAGCACAGTATTTAAAAAGCACTTCCAGCAGCTCAATGAGAAAGAAGCAGGGCAAGAACAAAGGTGAAGCCCTGGGGTGCAGTCGCCCTCAGTGCTGGCCTCCTACTGGCCGCCACTATTAATTCCTTCCCCCAACCGCTGTTTACTCGTTTATCAGCTGAGAATGAAAACAGGTAAATTCCACACATGAATAAACTCACAAATGGTGCTCTTGGTCTCCAAGGGCAGAAGTTACATCTGTTAATGCATTCGGTACTACCCCTGGCTCAGTGCCCCAGGGAGGCAAAGAGTTTAACAAATCCTTTCAGTGGCGCCAATGGCTGAGAGATTTTCCCTCCCATCTCATTTCCCTGCTCAAGTAATATTTCTTACATATTCATTTGGACAAGGATAACACTATGCTCAGCTGAGTTAAATTCACCCATTCCGGTCCAGTTTAGTTAGCTGATTGCTAAAATGTCAATGTTCACTCTTGCCATCTCCTGTTTGATCACTTCCAATTTGCCTTGATTCATGGACCTAACATTCCAGGTTCCTAAACAATATTGCTCTTCACAGCATCAAACCTTGCTTCCATCACCAGTCACATCCACAACCGAGTGTTGTTTCTGCTTTGGCTCCATCCCTTCATCCTTTCCAGAGTTATTTCTCCACTCTTCTCCAGCAGCATACTGGGCACCTACCGACCTGGGGAGTTCCTCTCTCAGTGTCCTATCTTTTTGCCTTTTCATAATGTTCATGGTGTTCTCAAGGCAAGAATAGTGAAGTGGTTTGCCATTCCCTTCTCCAGTGGATGACGTTTCATCTGAACTCCCCACCATGACCCATCGGTCTTGGATGACCCCATACGGTTTCACTGAGTTAGACAAGGCTGTGGTCCATGTGATTAGTTAGTTTTCTGCGGTTGTGGTTTTCAGTCTGTCTGCCGCTGATGCCCTCTCAGTGCCTACTGTCTTACTGGGGTTTCTCTGACCTTGGACACATGGTATCTCCTCATGGCCACCGCTTCTGCCCTTGGACATGGGGTATCTCCTCTCAGCCACTCGCCATGGCATTTTAGGAATCAGTCAACTAAAATGGACTGGAATGGGTGGATTTAACTCAGATGGCCATTATATCTACTTCTATGGGCAAGAATTACTTGGATGCAATCTCAAATGCAACAGAAGGATCTCTGTTCATTTCCAAGGCAAACCAATCAATATCACGATAATCTAAGCCTATGCCCCAACCAGTAATGCTGATGAAGCTGAAGTTGAATGGTTCTATGAAGACCTACAAGACCTTTTAGAACTAACACCCCCAAAAGATGTCCTTTCCATCATAGGAGACTGGAATGCAAAAGCAGGAGTCAGGAAACACCGGGAATAACCGGCAAGTTTGGCCTTAGAGTGCGGAATGAAGCAGGGCAAAGGCTAACAGAGTTCTGCCAAGAGAATGCACTGGTCATAGCAAACACCCTCTTCCAACAAAACAAGAGAAGACTCTACACATGGACATCACCAGATGGTCAACACCAAAATCAGATTGATTATATTCTTTGCAGCCAAAGAAGGAGAAGTTCTGTATAGTCAGCAAAAACAAGACTGGGAGCTGACTGTGGCTCAGATCATGAACTCCTCATTGCCAAATTCAGACTTAAATTGAAGAAAGTAGGGAAAATCACTAGACCATTCAGGTATGACCTAAATTAAATGCCTTACGATTATACAGTGGAAGTAAGAAATAGATTTAAGGGACTAGACTGATAGACAGAGTGCCTGATGAACTATGGACAGAAGTTCGTGACACTGTAGAGGAGGCAGGGATCAAGACTATCCCCAAGAAAAAGAAATGGAAAAAGGAAAAATGGTTGTCTGAGGAGGCCTTACAAATAGCTGTAAAAAGAGAAGAGAAAAACAAAGGAGAAAAGGAAAGATATAAGCATCTGAATGCAGAGTTCCAAAGAATAGCAAGGAGAGATAAGAAAGCCTTCCTCGGTGATCAATGCAAAGAAATAGAGGAAAGCAATTGAATGGGAAAGACTAGAGATCTCTTCAAGAAAATTAGAGATACCAAGGGAACATTTCATGCAAAGATAGGTTCAATAAAGGACAGAAATGGTATGGACCTAACAGAAGCAGAAGTTATTAAGAAGAGGAGGCAAGAATACACAAAAGAACTAAACAAAAGAGAGTGTCATGACCCAGATAATCACGATGGTGTGATCACTCATCTAGAGCCGGACATCCTGGAATGTGAAGTCAAATGGGCCTTAGGAAGCATCACTACAAACAAAGCTAGTGGAGGTGATGGAATTCCAGTGGAGCTATATCAAATCCTGAAAAATGATGCTGTGAAAGTACTGCCCTCAATATGCCAGCAAATTTGGAAAACTCAGCAGTGGCCACAGGACTGGGAAAGGTCAGTTCTCATTCCAATCCCAAAGAAAGGCAATGCCAAAGAATGCTCAAACTACCACACAATTGCACTCATCTCAAACACTAACAAAGTAATGCTCAAAGTTCTCCAAGCCAGGCTTCAGCAATACATGAACCATGAACTTCCAGAAGTTCAAGCTGGTTTTAGAAAAGGCAGAGGAACCAGAGATCAAACTGCCAACATCCCTTGGATCATTGAAAAAGCAAGAGTTCCAGAGAAACATCTATTTCTGCCTTATTGACTATGCCAAAGCCTTTGAATGTGTGGAAGAGATGGGAATTCCAGACCACCTGACCTGCCTCTTGAGAAACCATATGCAGGTCAGGAAGCAACAGTTAGAACTGGACATGGAACAACAGACTGGTTCCAAATAGGAAAAGGAGTATGTCAACGCTGTATATTGTTACCTTGATTATTTAACTTGTATGCAGAGTACATCACGAGAAACGCTGGGCTGGAAGAAGCACAAGCTGGAATCAAGATTGCCGGGAGAAATCTCAGTAACCTCAGATATGGAGATGACACCATCCTAATGGCAGAAAGTGAAGGTGAACTAAAGAGCAATTGAATGGGAAAGACTAGAGATCTCTTCAAGAAAATCAGAGATACCAAAGGAACATTTCATGCAAGGATGGGTTCAATAAAGGACAGAAACAGTATGGACCTAACAGAAGCAGAAGATACTAAGAAGAGGTGGCAAGAATACATAGAAGAACGGTACAAAAGAAAGTGGAGTACTTTCAGTGGTACTGAAAGAGGACAGTGAAAAAGTTGGGTTAAAGGTCAACATTCAGAAAACGAAGATCATGGCATCTGGTCCCATCACTTCATGGCAAATAGATGGGGAAACAGTGTCTGACTTTATTTTTTGGGTCTCCAAAATGACTGCAGATGGTGACTGCAACCATGAAATTAAAAGATGCTTACTCCTTGGAAGGAAAGTTACAACCAACCTAGACAGCATATTAAAAAGCAGAGACATTACTTTGTCAACAAAGGTCTGTCTAGTCAAGGCTATGGTTTTTCCAGTAGTCATGTATGGATGTGAAAGTTGGACTATAAAGAAAGCTGAGTGCCCAAGAATTGGTGCTTTTGAATTGTGGCATTAGAGAAGACTCTTGAGAGTCCCTTGGAGATCCAATCAGTCCATCCTAAAGGAGATCAGTACTGAGTGTTCATTGGAAGGACAAATGTTGAAGCTGAAACTCCAATACTTTGGCCACTTGATATGAAGAACTGACTCATTGGAAAGACCCAGATATCGGAAAAGATTGAAGGTGGGAGGACAAGGGGACAACAGAGGATGAGACTGTTGGATGGCATCACCGACTCAACGGACATGAGTTTGAGTAAACTCAGGGAGTTGGTGATGGACAGGGGGTCCTGGCATGTGCTCATGGGGTCACAAAGAGTCGGACATGACTCAGCGACTGGACTGAACTGAACCTTATGCTAGGTGCTACTTTGTCTTGCCTCCCAAAGAAAGCCTGACACTGCCCACAGGGAGGAATTGCAACCAAACCCAAAAGGAAGAAAAGCTGTTGCTTGAGGTTCCCGTGGTTTACCTTGGGACAGAAGTTTTGAAACAAGTGTTCCTTCAAAGTTACAGGCAGTTTTTAAAGAAGGCTGCCTGGGCACAGGGAAAGTGTGAAACAGCTTTCAGTGGGGAAATAGGCTTTTCCAGCTTTTGAGCTCCCTGTTTATTTTACTCTATCTCTGCCTGATCCAGACAATACAAGAGACTGATTTCACATGGTTTCAAGACTCAAAGTAGGTTCCAATTCCAAATAACCTAACTTCTGTTTTTTATTTTTATTTTTTAAATTAATTTATTTATTTTAATTGGAGGCTAATTACTTTACAATACTGTAGTGGTTCTGCCATACATTGACATGAATCCGCCACGGGTGTACATGTGCTCCCCATCCTGAACCCCCCTCCCACCTCCCTCCCCATCCCATCCGTCAGGGTCATCCCAGTGTACCAGCCCCGAGCACCCTGTCTCATGCATCGAACCTGGACTGGGGATCTGTTTCACATATGGTAATATACAGGTTTCAATGTTATTCTCTCAGATCATCCCAACCTCGCCTTCTCCCACAGAGTCCAAAAGACTCTTCTTTACATCTGTGTCTCTTTTGTTGTCTTGCATATAAGGTCTTCGTTACCATCTTTCTAAATTCCATATATATGCATTAGTATGCTGTGTTGGTGTTTTTCTTTCTGGCTTACTTCACTCTGTATAATAGGCTCCAGTTTCATCCACCTCATTAGAACTGATTCAAATGTATTCTTTTTAATGGCTGAGTAATACTCCATTGTGTATATGTACCACAGCTTTCTTACCCATTCATCTGCTGATGGACATCTAGGTTGCTTCCATGTCCTGGCTATTATAAACAGTGTTGCGATGAACACTGGGGTACACGTGTCTCTTTCAATTCTTGTTTCCTCGGTGTGTATGCCCAGCAGTGGGACTGCTGCGTCATATTGCAGTTCTATTTCCAGTTTTTTAAGGAATCTCCACACTCTTCTCCATAGTGGCTGTACTACTTTGCATTCCTACCAGCAGTGTAAGAGCGTTCCTTTTCTCCGCACCCTCTCCAGCATTTGTTGTTTGTAGACTTTTTGATAGCAGCCATTCTGACCTGCGTGAGATGGTACCTCATTGTGGTGCTGATGTGCATTTCTCTGATAATGAGTGATGTTGAGCATCTTTTCATGCGTTTGTTAGCCATCTCTGTGTCTTCTTTGGAGAAATATCTGTTTATTCTTTGGCCCATTTTTCGATTGGGCAAATGAACCAATGTTTGTTTAGCCCTCAAATCCTCCCCTGCTCCCTTTGGCCTGCACCATACAGTGCAGGATCTCAGTTCCCCAAACAGGGACTGAACCCAGGCTACAGTAGTGAAAGCCCAGAATCCTAACCATGTCATCAGTGAACTTCCTAGCCCCCAAATTCTAAGCTTTGCAAGAGTAATAAAGTCAAACTTTGATCCTGAGAGCCTTTCTGCACAAGTACACAGCTGATGTTCTGGCTCAATCAATGACGGTGGATCAGTGGCGCGCTGCTGTTAACCTAGGGGGCAAGTAGGAGACCGCCTATTCTATCTCACCCCTCATTCTTCGAGCCATAGCTCTAGCTGGGGCCACACCCAGTCATTCATTTATTTCTGGTTCCTGGCCCCACCCAAGGCAAAAGGCTAACAATTCCTGAGCCAGTAACCTAAGGAGACAATACTGGCCAGCGATCAGACCTCAGCACACTTAATGTTACCATACTGTGCGTGAAGGCAGGTCTTCAGAGTCTTTCTCCCCTCAATTACTATGCCTCTCTTGGTCTTTCCTGGATCTTAAGTTCCTAAGAGGATGTTTTTCATTGTAAATGTTGCGCCTCCTGAGACAGTCAAAGATGAAATAAAAAGTGAGCTACTCCACAGCACAGAACCATGTAAGTTAGGCACTCCTGTTATACAATCCCTACTCTCTCCTCCTAGTTCCCTCTCCGTGCCTCTCCCAAACCTGTTCATAAACCTGCCTGGAAAAGCCTGCCTGACTGCTCGGTATTCCTCTGGCACCTCCTCTTGCCTTTGCCCTGAAATAGCCCCTTCAGCTTTCATTCTATATTCTCTGTCTTCTTCTGAATCTTTCAGACTCAAAAAATGCCTCAGGAAACAGACTCTTTAATTCAGTGCTACCTTGGCTTCCAGGAGCAACATCTGTCTTCACTGTTTAAATAATACATAACACCATCTCTCTGGTAAGCACCATCCCATACCGCCCTTTTCCTGATCACGTCTATCCCTCTGAATGTCTCCATCTCTCTCTCAGAATCAAAACTGTGGTTCTCAAGGTGTTTAAAATCATGGGGGAGGGGGGTGGAGAGAGCCACGGGGACTTTTCTTTAGGTCACTATAATTTTGACAATAAATAATAAAAAGATCATAGATGTTCCTTGTACATTTCACAGTCCAGGAAAACATTTCCTACAAAATATCACATGGATCTAAGACCACCTGTCATGCCATTTAACACTGTATAATGATATGAAAATAAAAATATATTAGATTACTCTTTAATTATCAAATACTAAAGAATGCATATATTGACTAGAAAGAAGTAGTAAGTGAAGAATTTGGGTTAAAAATAATGCTTAGTATCTTTGAACTTTAAAAAAAACAAACTTTTTCTTATTTTCTAGTTGCTATCTCACTCCTTTTAAAAATGAGATACAGCTCTCACAGCATAAACAGAGACAGTGGTACAAGGCACTGAATTAAGCAGGGCTCCGCTGGGTAGGAAATCTCACTAGAATCAAGTACTTCCTGTTAGAGATTATGAGAATCTTGTTTTTGCCAAGGAATGTCATGTTTGATTTCTCTTTTAAGATGAAGTGGGAGGATCTGTCCTCTGACTCAGGTATCAAATTGCTGTGTAAACAAATTTAAGAAATAACTATCACAGTTCTAAATCTCTTCCCATATTACATAACTGGATTCATACTTTTATGTTCTGAAACTCAGCACTCTTTTAGGGTTTCTCTCTTTTTTTAATTTAGTGGAAAGACTTCCTTGGCAAAGGCCAGAGAAAACACAGCAGAGCCCTGCAGTCACAGTAAATATTTTATCAACTATCCTGTCCAAAAAATCATCCCTCTCTACATACTCAACGCCCAGGCCAGTTCTTTTCCCCATTGCCCATAAGCCCATTCTAATTCCACGCTGAAAACACAGGTGGTACCTGCTCTAGTTCAAGAACATGACTTATTAATGCAAATGTGCTAGAATGTGAGACCTGATCTTTGGCTTTCTGCAGAAGCCATATGGCAAAACACCTTTAAATAAAAGTCACTGACCAAATCTTGGCAGACTGTCGGTCTTTTGGGCATAGCATAATCTGTCCTACTTTGTTAAGAAAGCTTCTTCAAGTCTGACTACTGATTCTCCCAACATTTCACTCCAGCTAAGTGAAACTGGTTTGCAGAGGGTATGGAGAAAAGGCAGCCCTCTTACACAACTGGTGGGAATGTAAACTGATATATTCACTATGGAGAATAGTATGGAGGCCCCTTAAAAACCTAAACATAAAACTACTATATGATCGAGAAATATCAATACTGGGCATATGCCCTGAGAAAACCTTAATCTGAAAGGACACATGTACCCCAATGTTAACTGCAGCACGATTTACAATAGCCAGGACATGGAAACAACCTAAATGCCCAATGACAGCTGCAGGGACAAAGCAAATGTGGTGCACACACACAATGGAATATTACTCAGCCACTGAAAGGAATGAGATATAGTCACACGTAGAGACATGGATAGACCTAGAGTCTGTCACACAGAATGAAGTAAATCAGAAAGAAGAAAAACAAGTACCGTATCAGTTCAGTTCAGTCACTCAGTTGTGTCCGACTCTTTGTGACCCCATGAACCGCAGCATGCCAGGCCTTCCTGTCCATCACCAACTCCCGGAGTTCACCCAAACTCATGTCCATTGAGGTGGTGATGCCACCCAACCATCTCATCCTCTGTCGTCTCCTTCTCCTCCTGCCCTCAATCCTTCCCAGCATCAGGGTCTTTTCAAATGAGTCAGCTCTTCGCATCAGGTGGCCAAAGTCTCAACTTCAACATCAGTCCTTCCAGTGAACACTCAGGACTGATCTCCTTTAGGATGGACTGGTTGGATCTCCTTGTTGTCCAAGGGACTCTCAAGAGTCTTCTCTAATGTCACAGTTCAAAAGCATCAATTCTTGGGCGCTCAGCTTTCTTTATAGTCCAACTCTCACATCCATACATGACTACTGGAAAAACCACAGCCTTGACTAGACAGACCTTTGTTGACAAAGTAATGTCTCTGCTTTTTAATATGCTGTCTAGGTTGGTTGTAACTTTCCTTCCAAGGAGTAAGCGTCTTTTAATTTCATGGCTGCAATCACCATCTGCAGTGATTTTGGAGCCCAACAAAATAGTCAGACACTGTTTCCCCATCTATTTGCCATGAAGTGATGGGACCAGATGCCATGATCTTCGTTTTCTGAATGCTGAGCTTTAACCCAACTTTTTCACTCTCCTCTTTCAGTTTCATCAAGAGGCTCTTTAGTTCACCTTCACTTTCTGCCATTAGGGTGGTATCATCTCCATATCTGAGGTTATCGAGATTTCTCCCGGCAATCTTGATTCCAGCTTGTGCTTCTTCCAGCCCAGCGTTTCTCATGATGTACTCTGCATACAAGTTAAATAAGCAGGGTGACAATATACAGCCTTGACGTACACCTTTTTCTATTTGGAACCAGTCTGTTGTTCCATGTCTAGTTCTAACTGTTGCTTCCTGACCTGCATAAAGGTTTCTCAAGAGGCAGGTCAGGTGGTCTGGAATTCCCATCTCTCAGAATTTTCCAGTTTATTGTGATCCACACAGTCAAAGGCTTTGGCATAGTCAATAAAGCAGAAATAGATGTTTTTCTGGAATTCTCTTGCTTTTTCGATGATTCAGCAGATGTTGGCTATTTGGTCTCTGGTTCCTCTGCCTTTTCTAAAACCAGCTTGAACATCTGGAAGTTCATGGCTCACGCATTGCTGAAGCCTGGCTTGGAGAATTTTGAGCATTACTTTGCTAGCGTGTGAGATGAGCGCAATTGTGCGGTAGTTTGAGCATTCTTTGGCATTGCCTTTCTTTGGGATTGGAAAGAAAACTGACCTTTTCCAGTCACATCTATGCGGAATCTAGTAAAGTCTTACAGATGAACCTATCTCCAAAGCAGGAATAGAGATGCAGACAAAGAGAATGGACACGTGCACAGGGATGTGGGTTGGGGAGAGGGAGGGTGGGGCAAGCTGGGAGTGTGGGACTGACATGTATAAAGCGCCATGTATGGACAGCTAGTGGGAAGCTGCTGTGTTACAGGAAGCCCAGTTCAGTGCTCTGTGCTGGCCTAGAGGTGTGGGAGGGAGGTCGAAGAGAGAAGGAAGATATGTATGCATATAACTGGTTTACTTCACTGTACAGCAGCAACTTCCCAGGCAGCGCTAGTGGTCAAGAATCCGTCTGACGATGCAGGAGATGCAGGAGACGTGGGGAAGATCCCTGGGTGGGGCAGATCCCCTGGAGGAGGGCACGGCAATCCACTCTGGCATTCTTGCCTGAAGAATCCCAAGGACAGAGGAGCCTGGCGGGCTTCCGTCCATGGGGTTGCAAAGAGTTGGACATGATTGAAGTGACTGACTACACACTCAGGCACACACCGCAGAAACTAATACAACATTGTAAAGCAATTACATTCCATTTTTAAGCGAGAAAGAAATCTTCAAGTCTGACAAGTGATTCTCTCAACATTTAGCTCTAGATAAATGGAATTGGTTTGCAGGTGGTCCAGAGCGCAAAAGATTATTAAACTGTTCTACATTTTTAGGAACCCCAAATTATTCATTGCTAGCCAGCCATTAAGAACAGAAGAAGATTTCTGTTTGTGGCTTTGAACAACGCACAATTTTGTTGTGTGTCACGGCTTACCAGGACAACAAAAACACTCCTGGGTGTGCAGCAGCCGGTGCTGGAGGCGTGTCAGCTCCCTGGCTCCTCCAGTCATTAGAAGGATGGTGTCAGCCCACAGCTTCAGTACCGTTAAAGAATTTAAATGACTGCCACACTGAGACATTTGTTTTACTACATTAACTTCACCCATTTAGTTTCTCTGTACTTGTCCCTTATTTGTCTTTGAGGAAATAAGCACAAGTTAGAACTCTAGCGCAACTCCGCAGCTAGAAAAATGCTAGATTCTTCTAGCATCCACAATCTTTCCAGGCTCCATGCTTCTCCCCAAGTGTAGTAGGATACTCTGGATGTTCACCACGCTTCCTCCACATCCTTGTCTACCATTGGGTAGACAGATCATAACCTCAGACCTTTGTTTTCAGATGTACAATCAATTCAGGTCCCATCCTTTCTCCTTACTAATTAGAATTCCGTTCAGGTTGGCTTTGAAGGTGAGACAACAGGAATGCCCCCTGGGTGCACCAATCCCAACTCCTGAGAACCTAAAGGTAAGTACTCCCCACACCCGTTTTACAGTTATGTTTTCAGAAACTGAACAGATGGGAAGACCTAACTTCTGATGTCATATTAGCCTCAGCAAAAGCAACTCAATATCAACTATTCTAAGACTATTTAATTTAGTTCAGTGCTTCTGCCCAAGTATTTTTAAAGTATATACCCTCCCACGTTTAACTGGAGTAAGATCTCTTAGGGAAAATCTTTGCAACTCACTTACTCTAAAACATTTATCAGGAACAAGTATAGTACTTAAAATTGGCCAGTGGCCATTTCCAAGGTAAGATTTTTCCCTCTACGGTCATGATTAGTAATTAGTTATCTTTTCCAAAGCTGGGTTTTAATGTGAGTGTGCCCTTCAGCATGGAACACTGGGGCCTCAGCAGTTCATTAAGCAAATATTAGAGTGACTTTAAAACAAAAAAAAAAAGTGCGGCTCTATCCTTAGATACCTCTTCAAACAGTGTATTACTCAGGATGTATGAAGTTACAGGTGATAGAAACCCAATTCGGATCTGCTTAGGCAAAACAGAAGATATTTAGCTCATACAGATGAACAGCACTTGGAAGATAAGAAAACTAGAGTCAAGATTCAATACCAGCCTTTCCTGGTGGCCCAGTCGTAAAGAATCCGCTGCCAGCGCAGCAGGCATGGTTTGCTACTTGGCCTGGGACGATCCCGCATGCCGAAGGGCGACTAAGCCCCAGAGCCCCCGCTATTGAGCATGCACTCTGGAGCCCAGGAACTGGCAACTACTGAGGCTGTGGGCTGCGGCTACTGAAGCCACCTGCCCGAGAGCCCAGGGTCTGCAGCAAGAGGAGTTGCTGCAAGGAGAAGCCTACAGACCCACCACTGAAGACTAGCCCCCACCTGCCACAGCTAGAGGAGAGCCCACACAGCAACAAAGACCTAGCACAGCCGAAAATTCAATTAGATAAAGACTCAGCACTGCTGGGAAACTTGTCTGCTCTTGCTCGTCACCCACCTTACCAAGTCTCTGTTTCTCTACGTCTGTTTGCCTAATGGCCTCCCTCTCTCTACTCCATGTGTGTCTCTCAAGTGGCCCGGGAAATAAACTCCAGGCTATTGTTTGTCCTGCACTTCTCTCTCAAAAATATGAACATCTTGCCCACAAGTTGTAACATAAAAGTCCTGGGGAGGAGTCTCGTTGGTTTGATTCTATCTACGCCTTCTTCTGAACGCATCACCATCCCCAGGAAGATGGGGTAGCCTAGGAGACAAGGACCTCTCGTAGCCAGCCTCAGTCACATGCCTCCTTCTGTAGCGAGGAATAGGAGGCAGGGAACAAGGAGATCATAGATCAACATGACTACTGTCCTTCCCAAAATCAGATGAAACAGGAAAGAAATCTCCAAACAGAAGGCATTGTTATTATCAAAACGAGAGAAAAACATCCAGGGCAACCGTATCTTTAGCTAGTAGAGTTTCCCTCTTTCACACAAAGATGTGGTGGCCATCTATTCGGGTATGATTCCCAGACTCCTTACAAGCTTTGAGAAAGGGAGAGCAACCTGCCATCTACTCAGATGATACGCTGGATACATTCTTGACCAGTAGTTTTGAGCAGCTGAACTGTGGATGCTCCCAAAGAGAATAACCTTGAATTCCCTACTGCTTGGTTGTTATAAAAAGCTTAGTTTGGGGCAACAATATTTAAGGAAGAATACACGAAAGATTTGCTGTCCCTCTAGAACTACTGGCTCCTTTCCAACACCACTATGCCCGTAATTTTTGTGGGCAGAACTTGATTTTGAGTATCTCCCCTGGCTCTAGGGTCTCAGGGCTAACACCCTCTCAGGGTCAAAGCCAGTCATGATGGTCCCATGCTCCTTGCTAGCACTGGTTTAAGGGTAGGTAGGTGACCCATCATTAACCAGTGAGACATGGGGGAAATCTGCTTTGGAGATTCTGGGGTAGGCTTCCTTGTTCTTACAAAGAAGGTAGAATAACGACTGGAACACTCTACTTCTGGACAATTATTGTAGCTACCTTGCAATTTAGAGAGGGGCCAGACTAAAAGCAAACACATTAAAGACGGTGGAAAAGAGAGCACTCGTTGATGATGCTGTAGAGCTACCAAAGTCAACAAGTCCTGAAATCCATCACAAAATATAACAAAATGTCTTGCGGTTAAACTCATCTAGAGTTGCAGCGTTCTATCTCTGGAGTGATGGATACAGCAAAAGCTTCTCTTTACCCCAAACTGGACAGTTAATTATGAAAGAGCTGTCCAACAAAAGGAATCATCTAAACTAAATAAACACTTCTAAGCAAACCAATGTTTTGATGTAAAACCAAGGTGTTTCTCTGTGTATAGGACTCTGTTGATTGGTCTTATCAACCTTGTTTCTTACATAAACCACCCCCACAGTGCATTGTTATACTTCTCCAATTTTGATTTCTTTAATATAGGTTAAATGTTGACTCATTCTCAAGTTTTTCCTAAGTATTAAGATTTATTTTCTCAAAAATATCTTTTTCACCCATATTTAACTGCTTTGTATAACACTCAGTGAAGTGAAAGTCAGTCAGTCGTGTCCAACTCTTTGTGTTCCCATGGACTATATAGTCCATGGAATCCTCCAGGCCAGAACACTGGAGTGGGTAGCCGTTTCCTTCTCCAGGGGATCTTCCCAACCCAGGGATCGAACCCAGGTCTCCCGCATTGCAGACGGATTCTCTACCAGCTGAGCCACAGGGAAGCCCATATGATACTTAATTAAATTAATTACAATATTAAGTAAAATTTGCACAAACAAACATACACATAGCTAACTGAAGATAAACATAAAATTCAACTGAAGGAGACACAAAAGCACAGACTATTTATAAGTAGCCAACAGCTGCTACTACAACTCAGCACACTGTGGACAGCAGTCACTACACTTTGCAGAGAAAACGGAAGCTGGATTAATCAGGAAATTTGGTGATGTGAACGTCAATTTACAAAACTTACACAGTTGTATCTTATCAGGTACATGACTTCTCAATGTTTTCTTCCATTCTGTAGGTTGCATTTTCACTTTCTTAATAATATTCTTCAACAGACTTTAAAAAAAATTATTTTGAAGTCTAATTTATCTGTTTTTTTCCTTTTGGTGCTTATGCTTTCTATGTCAATTCGAAGAAGCCATTGCAAAACCCAAGATCGTGAAGCCCTACGGCTTCTTAAAGCAGATGTAGAGTGTTCATTCTTATCTTTAGGTCCAATCCCTTTTGATTTAATTTTTGTATACTAAGCTCATTATTCAGTCTTTGCATATGGTTATCCAGTTGTCTCAAAATCACTTGTTGAAGAAACTGTTCTTTCCCCATTAAATGGTCTTTTGACCCATGTTGAAAATTAATTAGCTAGAGATGTCTGGGTTTATTTCTGGTTCTCCAATTCTGTTCCATCTGTCTATACATCTATCCTTATGTGGTACCACACTATTTTGATTACTGTGGCTTTGTGGCAACGTTTTCAGTCAGGAAGTATAAGTCCTCAAAATTTGCTCTTCTTTTTCAAAACTGTTTTAACTAATTAAGGCCTCTTGCCCTACATGAATTTGAGGATTGGCTTTTCCATTTTAGGGGGAGGAGGCAACGGGAAATTGAATAGGCATTACATTCAATCTGTAGATTGCTTTGAGGAATATTTCCATTTTAACAATATTAAGTCTTCCAGTCAAAGAATACAGATGTATTTCCATTTATTTAGGTCTCATTTAATTTCTTTCATCAATATTCTGTAGTTTCCAGGGCATAAGTCTTTCACATCCTTAAATGTGCTTCTAGATATTTTATTTCTTTGGATGCTTTCTTAATTTCCATTTAGGACTGTTCATTGCCAGTATATAGGAACATAACTAATTTTTTCTGTTTTGGTCTTGCACCCTGCAACTTTGCTGAATTTGCTTAATTAGCTCTAGTAGTTTTTGCATGTATGCAAAAAGTTGAATTTTTTTAACATATAGAATTACGTCATTTAAAATAGAAATAGCTTTACTTCTTCCTTTCCAATTTAGATGCCTTTCATTTCTCTTCCTAGCCTAATTGCTCTGGATAGGACTTCCAGTACAACGCTGAATAGTAATGATGAAAGCAGACATCCTTGTCTCGCTCCTGATCTTAAAAAGAAAGTTTCCAGTCTTTTACGATTAAAAATGATGTTAGTTGTAGGTTTTTCATAAATGCTTTTTTCCCTTCTATTCTTAGTCTTCTGAGTCTTTTTGCTGTGAATGGTGTTGAATTTTATCTAATGTTCTTTCTACATATATTGAGATGATCATATGGATTTTTACACCCTTTGTTCTATTAATGTGGTATATTGTACTGATTTTTGAAGTGGTTTCCATCAGAGTTGTAGTCAATATTCTAAGTCTATAACAAACTAGATTGAACTAACACCAACTTAGCTTCAGTAGCCTGCAATAAACCTGTCCCTACCCAGCTCTCTATCCCGGTTTACGTTGTCATTGTCAAAAATTACATTTTATACATTGTGTACACATTAACATATACTTAAAATTATTGTTGTAGAAATTTGTCTTTTAAATCATGTAAGAAAGACAAAGAAGAGTTACAAACCAAAATGACAATGATACTGATGTTGTCTTCCTCTATAGTGACCTTTATCAGTGATCCTGTGTTAATTAATTTCCTTTACTGTACTGGCTGCGTCAGGTCTTCGCTGCGGCATACAGGATCTTCCTTGCGTCATGTGGGATCTTTCACTGCAGCGCACGCTCTAGCTGTGGCATGCAGGCTCATTAGTTGTGACACAGTTGCTCTGTAGCATGTAGGATCTTAGTCTCCCAACCCAGGATTGAACCCATGTCCCCTGCACTGCAAGCTACATTCTTAACCACTGGACCACCAGCAAAGTCCCTACCAGCGATCTTTATTTCTTCATATGGCTTTGAGTTATTGCCGAGTGTTCCTGTGCTTCAGGCTGAAGGACTCTCTTTAGCATTCCTTGTGGCGCAAGTCTAGCAAGTCTAGCAATAAACTCCTTTATCTTTCATTTACCTAAAAACATCTTTATTCCTCCCTTATTGGTGAAGTATAGCTTTGCCAAATATGGAATTCTTGGCTGACAACTCTTTTCTTTCAGCATTTCAAATATATCATCCTGCTGACTTCTGGCCTCCATGGTCTTGATGAGAAACTGGCAATTTATCTTACTGAGAAACCCTTGGATGTGACAAGTTGATTCTCTCTTGATATTTACAAAGCTCTCTCTTTGACTTCCAACAACTTAATTATAATGTATCTAGGTATAGATTTCTTGGTGTTTATTCTACTTGGAGTTCGTTAAGCTTCTCGGTTATAGAAATTAATATCTTCCATAAAGTCTGGGAAGTTAACAGACCTATTTCTTCAAATAATCTTTCTAACCATTTCTTTCTCTCTTCTCCTTCTGAGACTCCCATAATGTATGCGCTGTGAAACTTGATGGTGTCCTACAAGTCACTCAGGCTCTGCCCCTTTTACTTCACTCTTTTTGCTTTCTACACCTCAGACTGAGTAACTGCAATTGTCCTAGCTTCACAATTGTTGACTCTCTCTCCTGCCTACGAAAATCACCTGCTGAAGCCCTTTAGTTTTTCATTTGCTTGGTTTTGATTTCAGCTATTATAACTTCCAGCGCCAGCATATCAACTTGGTTCCTTGTTATAGTTCCTATCTCTGTACTGACATTCCCTACTTGATTTTACACCATTCTCCGGATTACCTTTAGTTGCTTATTCACGGTTTCCTTTAGCTCTTTTAGAATATTTAAGACAGTAAATGTAGAGACTTACCTACTAAGTCTAATATCTGGGCTTCTTCATGGATGACTCCTATCAGTTTCTTTTTTCTTTATCAGTGGGTTAGACTTTTCTGTTTCTTTGTATGCTTTGTAATTTTTTTTTTATTGAGAACTGGACAATCTAATAATGGTTTCACATTTCAAAAATATAAGGAGATCCTACAATTCAACAATAAACAACCCAATTTTGCAAAATGGGGAAAGAATCTAGAATAGACATTTCTTCAGAATAGGTATTCAGTTGGCTAACAGAAATGCAGAAAAGGTATCTAGCATCATTAGGTATCAAGGAAATACAAATGGAAACTACAGTGAGATACCACTCTCTACCCAGTAGGATGGTTATAAGAAAAAAATAAAAATAATTTTTTTAAGAAAACAGAAAATAACAAATGTTGTTTAAGATGTGGAGAAGTAGGAATTCTCATATACTCCACTGGAAATGTTAAACAATGTAACTACTGTGAAACAAGGCTTGTTCCTCAAAAAGTAATACATGGAATTACCATATAACCCAGTAATTTCATCATTAGGTATATATCCAAAAGAACTAAAAAAAAAAAAAAAACTCAAATACTTGTTCACAAATCTTTCAGTTCAGTTCAGTCGCTCAGTTGTGTCCAACTCCTTGTGACCCCATGAAGTGCAGCATGCCAGGCCTCCCTGTCCATCACCAACTGCCAGAGTTCACCCAAACTCATGTCCATCGAGTCCGTGATGCCCTCCAGCCATCTCATCCTCTGTCGTCCCCTTCTCCTCTTGCCCCCAATCCCTCCCAGCATCAGAGTCTTTTCCAATGAGTCAACTCTTCGCATGAGGTGGCCAAAGTATTGGAGTTTCAGCTTTAGCATCAGTCCTTCTAAAGAACACCCAGGACTGATCTCCTTTAGAATGGACTGACTGGATCTCCTTGCAACCCAAGGGACTCTCAAAAGTCTTCTCTAACACCACAGTTCAAAAGCACCCATTCTTGGCGCTCAGCTTTCTTCACACTCCAACTCTCACATCCATACATGACCACAGGAAAAACCATAGCCTTGACTACATGGACCTTTGTTGGCAAAGTAATGTCTCTGCTTTTGAATATGCTGTATAGGTTGGTCATAACTTTCCTTTCAAGGAGTAAGCGTCTTTTAATTTCATGGCTGTGGTCACCGTCTGCAGTGATTTTGGAGCCCCCCAAAATAAAGTCTGACAATGTTTCCACTGTTTCTCCATCTATTTCCCATGAAGTGATGGGACCAGATGCCACGATCTTAGTTTTCTGAATGTTGAGCTTTAATAGCAATATAATTCACAATAGCCAACAGCTATGAACACTCCAAATGTCTACCAACAGAGGAAGGGATAAACAAATTGTGATATGTACATACAAGGGACTATTATTCAGCCATAAAAAGGAAAGAAATAGTGATCATTTGGATGCACTTTGAAAACATTAAATGAAAGAAGCAAGAAACAAAAAGCTACTTATTGTATGCTTTTTATCTGAAATAGCCAGAAGAAGTAAATCCACAGAGACAGTAGGCAGACTTATGGATACCAGGGAAAGAGGAGAAGAGGGAAATGGAGTGTGATTACTTAATGAATATGAGCTGTTTTGGAGTGATAAAGTTTCGGAACTAAAGAGATAGTAATTGCACACACTGTGAATATCCTAAATGCCACTGAATTGCACATTTTAAAATGATTAACTGTATGTTGTGTGAATTTCACCACAATTTAAAAAAGAACAAAACTTCTACTGCGGCTTGCATTATGCCTCTAAATCAACCCTAAGCCTCAGAGCTTCATACTTCACCTTCACTGTTTTATCTCCTGAAAAAAATCACTTCTACTAAACTGTATTCTGGCATCATGTACTTGGCTTGAACTGAGCAGCATTACAAGTATCAGCCATAAGAAAATCACTATTGTAGCTATCAAAAGGCTGTTACTGCAAGAATGCTGTCTTCCCTGTTGCCCAGTGCACTCTTCACAAGGACCTGTAGGAGGAATTCCTCTCAGGCCTCATTTCCTAAAAAGCTTCCTAGATAAACAGTACTTTTTTTGGCCATGCTGCGTGGCTTGTGGGATCTGAGTTTACCAATCAGTGACTGAGTCAGGACCCTCAGCACTGAAAGGACAGAGTCCTAACCACTGGACCACCAGGGAATTCCCTAAACAGTATGTTTTTAAACCTTAATGACACTACATAATTTCAAATGATTGTACTGAGGTGTTTAAGGGATGGATGTGAGAGCTGAACTATGAAGAAGGCTGAGTGCCAAAGAATTGATGCTTTTGAACAGTGGTGTTGGAGAAGACTCTTGAGAGTCCCTTGGACTGCAAGCAGATCCAACCAGTCCATTCTGAAGGAGATCAACCCTGGGATTTCTTTGGAGGGAATGATGCTGAAGCTGAAATTCCAGTCCTTTGGCCACCTCATGCAAAGAGTTGACTCATTGGAAAAGACTCTGATGCTGGGAGGGATTGGGGGCAGGAGGAGAAGGGGACGACCAGGGATGAGATGGCTGGATGGCATCACTGACTCAATGGATGTGAATCTGAGTGAACTCCAGGAGTTGGTGATGGACAGGGAAGCCTGGCATGCTGCGATTCATAGGGTCGCAAAGAGTCGGACATGACTGAGCGACTGAACTGAACTGAACTGATGGGCTAACCAGGTGGCACTAGTGGGAAAGAATACTCCTGCCAGTGAAGGAGATGTGGGCTTGATCCCTGGGTAGGAAAGATCCCCTGGAGAAGGGAATGACTGCCCGCTCCAGCATTCTTGCCTAGAGAATCTCATGGACAGAGGACCCTGGTGGGCTACAGTCCACGGGGTAAGAAGAGTCAGACATGACTGAGTGACTGAACACACACATACATGTTCCACCCACACTACCTTCTCCCAAATCTCCAGTGTGAGCAGGAAGTCTTTAGACTTTCTCAAGTACCTGATCTGGAAGAAAAAACAGTAAAAAAACAAGTTTAAAAAAGTAAACCAAACTGACTCACACTGATGGCAGAAGACTGAGGCAAAGGTCTTAAGCCTCCTGCAGTTGACATCTGCAAACACCATGAACCAGACCCCAACTCCAGCTTCTTGGAGGCTCTCCCTCCGGAGACCTGCTCTTAGATCAGTGTGACATTTCAATCTGTGGCACCCCTTAATTTGAGCCAGTTGTTCCTCTGAAGCTCAGGTGCAAACTTACGGCCCATTTTCAATAACAGGGACAGACCTTGTTAACTCATTTCTGCAGCCTTTAACTTATTCTATCCCCTTAGTTTCACCTTCACAATTTTATTTTTTCCCCTGTATTTCTATTAACCTCTCATTTTTTTAAGGACAAGAGGGAATATAAATAACAGGAAAACAAAAACAAGTGTCATATTACCAATCTATATGGAAAATAAGTAACCTGTCTACAAACATAACTGCTGTCCACCTCTGTGCAATGCTTTCACTACAAAATCATCATCTCAGCTTTCAATCAATGATCTGAAATTCATGGCACTTAAAAGAAACCTTAATCTAAAGTTGTTCAGTTCCTTTCTTAGATCAGGGAAAATTACTAATACTTGAAAGAACTAGTTTTTGGTGAAATTGTTTCCTCCATTTTATCATATTTGTTTTTGTTCAGCCACTAAGACATGTCTGACTCTTTGTGACCCCATGGACTGCAGCACGCCAGGTTTCCCTGCCCTTCACTATCTCTCAGAGTTTGCTCAAACTCATGTCCACTGAGCCGGAGATGCCATCCAGCCATCTCATCCTCTGTCGTCCCCTTCTCCTCCTGCCCCCAGTCTCTCCCAGCATCAGAGTCTTTTCCAATGAGTCAACTCTTCGCACGAGGTGGCCAAAGTACTGGAGCTTCAGCTTTAGAATCATTCCTTCCAAAGAAATCCCAGGGTTGATCTCCTTCAGAATGGACTGGTTGGATCTCCCTGCAGTCCAAGGGACCCTCAAGAGTCTTCTCCAACACCACAGTTCAAAAGCATCAATTCTTCCACACTCAGCTTTCTTTACAGTCCAAGTCTCACATCTATACATGACCACAGGAAAAACCATAGCCTTAACTAGGCGGACCTTAGTCGGTAATGTCTCTGCTTTTGAATATGCTGTCTAGGTTGGCCATAACTTTTCTTCCAAGGAGTAAGCATCTTTTAATTTCATGGCTGCAGTCACCATTATACATATGCTTTATTATCAGCTTCAAATCCATTATGAAAGTAAGCAAAGTTAACCAGAGGATGAAAAACTAACTCAATGGTCACTGCTTCCTTTCTTTCTCCCATTCCACCTTCCTCTACCATTAGAAGCCCAATGTATACAATTTTTATCAGTGAACACAAACCTCTCTAGTAGTATCTTGAAAAAATGTACAATAGTGCTTATGAACAAAGAATAATATGACCAATTAAACACTTCTAAGTAAAACATAAGTCAAAGAAGAAATCTCAAGAGAAACTTTAAAATACTTTAAATGAAAACAAAAATAGAACTTAACAAAATTTGCGGGATGCAGAGAATGCAGTGATTAGAGAAAAATTTATAGCACTGAATGCATATATTAGAAAAGAAAGATCTAAAATCAATAATATAAGCTTCCACCTTAGGAAACTAGAAAAAGAAGATCAAATTAAATCCAAAATAAGCAGTGGCAAAAAAATAATAAAAATTAGAGTGAAAATCAATGAAATTGAAAACAGAAAATCAATAGAGAAAAATCAGTGAAACCAAAAGCGGTCTTTGAAAATATCTCTAAAATTAAGGAACTCTTATCCAGATTAAAAAAGATAGAAGACACAAATTAACAATATTAGAAATGAAAATGGGGCCATTACTACTGATCCCATGAACTTAAATGGACAATAAAGGAATATTATGGACAACTCAAAGCCCACAAATTTGATAACCTAGATAAAAAGGACCACTATCTTGAAAGACACAATCTACCAAAACTCATACATGGAAAAATAGGCATATATCCATTAAAGAAATAGAATCAAAAATGTATTACCTTCCAAAATAGAAATACCAGGCCCAGATGGATTCATTGGTAGAGTCTACCAAACATTTAAGGAGGAAACTACCAATTCTCAACCATCTCTTCCAGAAGACAGAAGCAGAGAGAAAACTTCCTAACTTATTCCATGGAGCCAGCATTACCCTAATATTAAAACCACACAAAGACACTGTAAGAAAGGAAAGCTATAGACCAACATCTTCATGGACATATGCAAAAGTCCTTAACAAAATATTAGGAAATCAAATCCAACAATGTATATAAAAGCATGTGGTTCAGAGGATGAGCAACAGCATGGGCTGAAAAGGCCTGGGTCTGAGCTTCAGGCTGTCATATACTATTTAATGGCCTTGAGGAAGTCACTAAAAACTTATTTTATCATAATTGACACCTGCCTACCTACTGTATGGGGCTTCCCTGGTGGCTCAGATGGTAAAGTAATGCAGGAGACCCAGGTTTGACCCTGGGTCAAGAAGATCCCCTGGAGAAGGGAATGGCTACCCACCCCAATATTCTTGTCTGGAGAATCCCACCGACAGGGGAGCCTGGCAGGCTAGAGTCCATGTCCATTGAGTAGCAGAGTCAGACACGATTGAGCGACTTTCACTTTCATTTACCTACTGATTTAAAGGAATCAAATGAGAAAAAAAATGTGCAGAAGTACATCAAATTATCTTGTTACTCCAAATGAGGAAGCACTAATTTAATGAACAGCAGCAATGTTACCTTGAGTGACAAGAATCAAGAAAGGGAATTGATGAAATCAAAGCCTCAGGTTTAATCTTGGATGGGCTTCAAATTCACACTGGTATTCATGGGCTTCCCTGGTGGTTCAGATGGTAAAGAATCTGCCTGCAGTGGGGCAGACCTGGGTTTGATCCCTGGGTTGAGAAGATCCCCTGGAGGAGGGCATGGCAACCCACTCCAGTATTCTTGTCTGGAGAATCCCCATGGACAGAGGAGCCTGGCATGTTACAGTCCACGGGGTCGCAAAGAGTCAGACACGACTGAGTGACTAAGCACAGCACTGTATGTTCGTGGCAACAGACTGCGGCTCCAAGCCTAAGTAGCCACCTCTGGAATGCAAAGACACCATCAGGACCCACACACACTCCCCCAAGAAAATGACGTTTAGGTTCAGATCCTGCAGACAGTGGCAGGACACCCCATTTCTGAGGCACCACCTAAGTACTTGACAACACCGGCACCCGATGCTCTTGCAGAGGCTGCATTTATTTCCCACTAAGTGTTCTGGCAGATCACTTTACCAGAACCTATTACATAGCTACCAATTTCTTTAAAAGGGGGAGAAAACACAAAAAAATCATTACCCACGGGATATGTCACAGTTAATGGTACTTAATCAAACTTTCTTCCCCTCATGTAGAAAACCAGCTACATAAATAACCGTATCAGGGATCAATGGAGCCATATGTCTCAACCATTTAAAAAAGCTACTGGCAGAATGCTGCTCAGATTTTCTGCTGTGCTTAAAGAAAATTATTTTCAGAGAAAGGAGCTGTATTTTTGTTTGGAAAGAGAAATCCATAATCTCTTTTCTCAATGTGCTTTCTATACCATAATTACATTCTCTTATATGTGTGCACACACATTAACACAAGTGCACTTGATCAGAAATACTCAAAAAAAAAATTTAGTTTAGTATCATAAAATACAAAGGCTTCCCCAAAGGCTCAGTGGTAAAAGAATCTGCCTGCAATGCAGAAAAATTCAGGTTGATCCCTGGGTGGGAAAGATCCCTGGAGGAGTAAATGGCAACCCACTCCAGTATTCTTGCCAGGAAAACCCCATGCACAGAGGAGCCTGGTGGGCTACAGCGCTTGGGGCTGCAAATAGTCAGACACAACTGAGCACACACACACACAAAATATGAAGATAGAACTTTAGGAACTTCCTTTGATCATTTCGGAAAGCAAATTTCATTTAGAAATGTTTCTATACATCTATATAGCATACCTATACTTACAGAAAATGTCTGATCACCTGAACTCATGTCTGTTGAAGGAAATGAAGGAAAAGCGCCCCCTCCATAAATGGCCAAGTTATTCAGCCAACTAATCTAAATGTGGGTGTTCATACTGCCTTTGTTAGAACCTGTATCGCCAAAATTCAAGCACCACATATTTTTCTGTCCTCTCCAAAACTAAACTCCATAGGGAGCGTCATTCTTATGCTCCTCAACAATTCAGTATTTCCACAGTAAAACTTACTCAACTAAGTGCTGTTTTAAGGCTCCCAGGCAGCAGCACTCTTCAGTGTGAAGGCAACTTCTGTCAGCTAAAAATACCTTAAACATAAAGGGATGTGGTGGCTATCTACAGTGGCTATCTTCTAGCCTTCTTTGATTTAAGACTGAAATGGCATGCTTAAACTTTTCTTTCTGAAATGGCTGAACATATTTTCTTGAATTCCTGAAAAACATATTTGACTAGATTAGGTCATTAACCCAAGACCAAAACATACACTATTATTAATAGCTATTACTTGGACAGCAGTTACAGTGTGGCCTGGGCTGTTTCAACACGTTCATACAATTTGCCTTTCACCGTTTTACTTTGAAGATTGCAAGGTTTCATTTTTTAATGAAGATTCTAACAGACAGAAAAATACTGGGGAGTCACAAGACTATAGGTATAGCATAGGGAATACAGGCAATAATACTTTGTAATAACTCTGTAGCTGACAGATGGTAACTAGACTTATCCTATCGGTCATTTTGCAATGTATAAAAGTACCAAGTCACTATGTTGTACACCTGAAACTAATATTGTTTGTCAACTATAATTCAATGTTTAAAATGTTGGAGAGGAAGGAAGGCTGAAATGAAATTCCCCCAGACAGAGTCAACCTTATTTCACTCATAAAGGAACAGAGCCAGGGCCAAACACGGGGAGGGGGCTGCTGCAGAGTCCATTTGCAGAGGTGGCCCCTGAAGTCGCATATGTACCAAATGCTACCCAGCACTGTTTTAGCTCAGGGTTTCTCAACCTCTACACTACTGATATTATTAAAGGAAAACTATTCCAACACTTGTTAATCCGATAAGGAAGATTTTATTCAGGATTATTGCAATGGATGTAGACTATTGAAAAAAGGAGAGAGAGATTAGGTTCAACTCTAAACACAGCAAAGAGCTGGGAATTTAATAAAAAGCATGAGGGAGTCAGGAGATGGAAAATTACTAAGACATCAAGGGTCAGGGGATTCTCAGGACTACCCTGGTAGTCCAGTGGTTAAGAATCTGCCTTCCAATGCAGGGAATAAGGGCTTCATCCCTGGTTGAAGAACTAAGATCCCACATGTCGCTGGGGGCAACTAAGCTACATGCCACAACTACTGAGCCCAGGTGCTCTGGAGCCTGAGGGCCACAAATAGAGAGCAGCCTGCACATCACAACCAAGACCCAAGGCAGCCAAACAAATTTTTTTTTTTTTTTTTAATTTTTAAAGAGTACGGGGATTCTTACTAGACTGATCTAACTTGCTGAATACAGCCAGGGGTAATTAGACATCAAGGGTAGGGGATAAGGCATTTGATCAGACATCAGGGTGATCAGGTAGGAAAAGTGGGGGGATTTTCACTAAACTGATACAACAGAATTCTTGCTAAAACTAGGTCAGGCAGGCCAAAGACAGGAATGGGAGCCAAGGCGAAGGCCCAATCTAGAAAGCAGCTTAGAGGCACCCAACTACAGCTTGGGAAGGAAGCAGTCTTTGTTAACATCTTGATTGGATCAGTTAAACCTTTGTCCTGAGAGGTCACTGTGTGCTTTTGAGGAAGCTGAACAGCATCCCTGGCCTCCACCCACAGACTGCCAGCGGCACTCCTATCCCCTCCACTCTAAGACTGACAATCACATGTGCCTTGAGAGACTGAGGGCTTCACTGACCTGCCGGTGCAGGAGCTGCAGGAGACACAGGTTCAGTCCCCAGGCAGGGAAGATCCCCTGGAGAAGGAAATGGCAACGCACTCCAGTATTCCTGATGGGGTAATCCCAGGGACAGAGGAGCCCTGGGGGGTTACAGCCCATGGGGTCACGAAGAGTCAGACACGACTGAGCACACACATTTTGAGACGCTGAAACCACTGCTTAGACCAGGGGTTGGCAAATTTCATATGTAAAGGACCAGATAGTAAGTAGTCTCAGCTCTGAAGGATACATATACATATTCTTCCTCCTCTTTTTTCAAGACTTCACCTTCCAGTACAGGGGGTGTGGGTTCAATCCCTGGTCAGGGAACTAAGATCCTACATGCTTCACGGCCAAAGAAAAAATAAAAACCAGAATATAAAAATTTTTAAACTATTTTTAGCTGGTGATCATAAAAAACAAACAAACAAAAAAAAAAAAACACCCACACAACAGGCCAGATTTGGTCACTGTTTGCCAAACTCTACTTCAGACTGAGTATGAGACTGAGTGTCACTTTTCAAGTAGATGAATGTAGATAGTATAGAGATAGATATTTAACAAAATATAGATTTACTTAAAACTATGATTTGGGTCATGGGTAACTGTCTAACAATATTATTTCGTCAAATGAGGAAGAACAGAATCAAAGGCAGAATCTTGTGGCAGACCACATTTGTTTTTATATTTGTTTGAAAAGTACACTAATTCACAAGAGCCTGGGGAAAACAGCTCAAAGTGTTCCCACTAATCTGCCCTTTTGCTCCTAAACGCAGCCCAAACCCTTCATTCCCATCCCCACGTCTCCAAATCTCCAACTGTATACCGCTGACTCAGGAGTCTGCTTTTGTTGCTGTTTCGTAACCGACACTACTTTGGTTTACAGAACATGTTTTCCACAATCTCTCGCTTTATCTAACATTCTGCAATACATCTCTAAAATTAATCTATCCCAGGCTACAGAGTCTATGAATATGAAATAGGTTACTAGGACACCTTATACTGATCAAGGGTCAGTTTCATGAACCCATCCATGCATTCCACAATCATTTCAACTTTTGCCTCTAGAAACAAATATGTACTCATATTTTAAGAGGATTACCCTGGAAACGATGACAAGCTAAAAATGACCCGAGGACCACCTAATACTACAATCCAGCTATTGAATGTGAGAATTGAAGCTGTGTGGTCCTCTTGTTTTTAACAGTTACAATAACTAACACTGGGGGGGAAAAAAGACCCAGAATTTTTATTTCAGTTAACTAGATTCCATTAACCAAGGTCTAACACTCAGCAGATTCATAAGGGTTATTTGCCTTTACTGATTTCACTTTCTTGCAGTATGAAATGATAAAGGTTGATAAAAGGAGAGATTACATTTTTAAAATAAATAAATAATAAAGAACAGGGAAGCAAAGCTAAAGGAAACATCAGCTATAATTTATTTCTCTGTGAGAGTCTCAGGTCTCCTTCAGTGTTCTCCTGCTTTGGCTCTTCAAATCCAGCCTAAGCTAAAGTGAAGAGGTATGGCGGATGCTGCTACACAGACACCAGTTCCCAAAGACCCCCGTAGGGTAAAGACCAAAAGGGAGAAAGACTAACAGAAGATAAAACCGGAGAGCTGGGTTCGATCCCTGGGTTGGGAAGATCCCCTGGAGAAGGGAATGGCAACCACTCCAGTATTCTTGCCTGGAGAAACCCATGGACAGAGGAGAGCCTGGTGGGCTACAGTCCATGGGGTTGCAGAGTCGGACACAACTGAGCGATTTTCACTCACTCACTCAAATTACTAGGAAAAATGGAGAAAATACCTCTAAACAAATTCAATAAAACATGTCTAACCTTCAAGGTTCCATCTGTTGTGTGCTTATTCTTCTTCGATAAAAAAGCAACATTAAAATTTCTCTTTGGGGAATTCCCTAGAGGTCCAGAGGTTAGGACTCGGCATTTTCATTTCCAGGGCCAGGGTTCAATCCCTGGTTGGGTAACTAACATCCCATAAGCTACATGGCATAGTGGGAAAAAAAAAAATCTCGTTTGATGCTGACACTCTAAATAGCAAAGCAGCAGCTCAGCATATTCTTTGTTTGTTTTTTTGGCCCCCAAATGAGGCTTCCAGGGATTTCAGTTCCCTGACCAGAGATCTAACCTGTGCCCTTGGCAGTGAAATTCAGGAGTCCTGACCACTGGACCACAAGGGATTTCCCAGAAGACCTATTCTTTATCTTCAACTTAATTTATTTTTAAATTATAAAACAATATATAATCATTGCAGAAAATATATAGAGAGAAAATATAAAGAAAAGAATTACCACTCAGAGCACCACCATATGAAAAACTATTTTTAAAGCTTTAATATATTTTTTGGTAGTCTTTTTTCTATACTTTCCAGTAATTTCATAAATTTTACAAAGTCAGAAGTACAATATATGGGAATGTATACACATATTTCGCAAAAGATTTGGCAATAAATTCCAACAAAAAAGATATCTATATCTTTAATCTAGTCTGCTCATTCTTTTATAAATCTATCAGAAAAACCCAGAAATCTAAAGAAAATTAAATAAATACTGTCTTTCATTGAAGACTACTTCTAATAGTGAAAAATTGGAACAAGCAAAGTGTTCAGTAATAAAAGAAGGACTTTGCTGTGCTTAGTTGCTCAGTCGTGTCCAACTCTTTGAGACTGCAGGGACTGCAGCCCACCAGGCTCCTCTGTCCTTGGGGATTCTCCAGGCAAGAATACTGGAGTGGGTTGCCATGCCCTCCTCCAGGGGATCTTCCCAACTCAGGGATCGGACCCAGGTCTCCTGCACTGCAGGTGGATTCTTTACTGACTGAGCCAGCAGGGAAGCCCAAAAGAAGGATTACACATATATATAAGGGAAGTCCATATAATGGAATGAAAGACCACTATTAAAACTGGATTTTTTTTCCGAAGAATTTAATGACAAAATTAAATCTTGATTCCTGCTCCTTTCATTTAATTTTACATCCTGAGCATTTTCCCAAATCATTAAATTCTCAAAAAAATCTAATTTATAAAATTTAGACTTAGGTTTCTTAATATCTACTGTAAACTGTTTCAGCAATCTACATTCCCACTAGTAGATTCTTGGGTACATCTTTTTTTTTTTTTTTTTTAATTTAACATTATTTTTATTTTTTTGCTTTTTTAAAAATTTATTTATTTAATTTAATTGGAGGCTAATTACTTTACAATACTGTAGTGGTTTTGCCATACATTGATGTGAATCAGTCATGGGTGTACATGTGTCCCCTGTCCTGAACCCCCCTCCCACCTCCCTCCCCACCCCATCCCTCAGGGTCATCCCAGTGCACCAGCTCTGAGCGCCCTGTCTCATGCATCGAACCTAGACCCGTGATCTGTTTCACAAACGGTAATATACATGTTTCAATGCTATTCTCTCAAATCATCCCACCCTCTCCTTCTCCCACTGAGTTCAAAAGTCTGTTCTTTACATCTCTGTCTCTTTTGCTGTCTTGCATATAGGGTCTTCATTACCATCTTTCTAAATTCCATATATATGTGTTAGTATACCGTATTGGTGTTTTTCTTTCTGGCTTACTTCACTCTGTATAATAGGCTCCAGTTTCATCCACCTCATTAGAACTAATTCAAATGCATTCTTTTTAATAGCTGAGTAATACTCTATTGTGTATACGTACCATAGCTTTCTTATCCATTCGTCTGCTGATGGGCATCTATGTTGCTTCCATGTCCTGGCTATTATAAACAGTGCTGCAATGAACATTGGGGTACACGTGTCTCTTTCAATTCTGGTTTCCTCGGTGTGTATGCCCAGCAGTGGGATTGCTGGGTCGTACGGCAGTTCTATTTCAAGTTTTTTAAGGAATCTTCACACTGTTCTCCATAGTGGCTGTACTAGTTTGCATTCCCACCAACAGTGTAACAGGGTTCTCTGGGGCACATCTTAATGAGACTTTAGAAGGTATCCTTTTTCCTTTTTTAGTTTTTATCTATTTATTTACGGCTGTGCTGGGTCTTCGTTGCTGCTCACAAGCTTTCTCCAGTTGCGGGGCACAGTGGCTTGTCTTGTACAGAGCCCCAGTGTCTGGGGACCTGGCTCCAGCCATTGAGCTGTGGCCTCTCGAGCGGGGTGCAGGGGGAGGGCCCCAAGGGCATTTGTGCTTCTGGGTGACTCCCCCGCTGCCCTGCCTGGCCTTATCCTGGTATTTAATTAAACAAGTCTTTTTAAACCTCCCCCACCGCCAAAAAAGCCCACTCACAGGCCCTAGAGTGCACGAGCGTCAGTGGTCGCATCACACGGGCTCAGCCGCCCTGCAGCACGTGGAGTCTTCCCGGATCAGGGACCAAACCTGCGTCCCCTGCGCAGGCAGGCAGATTCCCAACCACTGGACCACCAGGGAAGTCTAGAATACTCTTTTTCAATGCATTTATTTTTACTTTTTGGGACAATTATTTATTTTGTTATTATTTTTAACATTTCCCCACTTTTTAAATCTTGAAAAATTTCAAGACAACAGTAAAAGATGAAGGAGTAGTTACAATTAACATCCATATACTAAGAAGGTACACTCTTAAATCAACAAGTGCAAATATCTAGAAGAAAATGATTCATGAAAGTAATTATTTAGACGACTTTTTAGATGCCTGAAATTAAATCTCCTTAAAATACTCAAAAAAGTTGCTGATTTTATATAAAATAGCTAGGATCACAAAGACGTAAGGTTCTTTTCAAAGCTACATTAGATACATACTTTTTAAAAATGCTGCCATACTGTTCTGTCAATTTTTACTAATCTGTCTATGACCACTGAAGAGGAGATCATCCTAAGCTATGTAGAAGCTTCTGGTTACTACTCAGTATCTATCCTCTCCTTCTTTATTAACAGAACCCCAATTGTGTAGCAAGAAGCAAAGACCAAAAGCAGAAAAACAGTATCTCCCAGTCTCTCCTGCAGCAGAGTTGATGCTGTGATACTGTCTAATCAAGGGGTAGAAAGTAATATCCTCGGAAGGCCTTTCGAGAAAGTCCCTAAAAGGTATAAAGGCTGAAGTCAGACTGCTAGCAATCTCCTTTTTGCTTTTTTGACCTTCCCCTCTTCCCTGGAATGAGGGCCTGCAGATGCCAGACTCCTGGCACATATTTGAGATGAGAACATGAGGGCAAGGATTCCACTTAGGAGAGTGGAGCATGAAGACAGAAGGAATCTGGGGTCCCTGATAATCAAGGAACCAGTCTACTAAGCCTGGATAGCTTAGTCCCAGACTTATTTCATGTGAAGAAAAAAAATCCCAAAATTTGTTTAAACCATTGATTCCTATAGTTACTTTTGGGTAAACTGAACCCTAACTGATCTGCTAGAGTTATTATACAAAGGTTATTATAACCTGCCAGAGTTATTTTACAAAGGTAAGAAGCAGGTGGAATTGGCTAAAATCAATTAGCTCATTTAAATACTCATTTATTATTCCACGCAATCAATCTCTATTGAACAGCTATGCTTAGAGGTAGATGCACAGAAATACATAAGATGTGGCTTATAGTTACAATGAAGCAACCAAACCAACAATTAAAACAAAGTTTGATGAGTCATAAGGGAATGGCTACCCACTCCAGTATTCTTGCCTGGAAAATCCCAGGGACAGAGGAGCCTGGTGGTAGCAAAGAGTCAGACACGACTGAGCGACTGACACTATGGTAGGGAAAGGGTGGCATGCTATGACATCATATAGAAGTATTTAACCCAACCTGTTGGATGGAAGGCAAATGGGATCAGAGAAAGCTTGCCAGGTGAAATGAAATCTAAGTTGAGACCTGAAAATGGAGATGGACGTATTAGCCAGCGGTACCCAAGGAAGGAAGAGTACGGCGGAAGAGGAAGCAGCATGGGCAAAGACCCAGAGGAAGCCGGGAGAACGTGACCCGTTACGGGAAGCGCAAGCAGTTTGCCCCAGCTGGAACACGCACATGGAGTGCAAGACCACTCTTCTCGGGCACTGCCAAAACCACAGAGGCCGGCCCTCTCTGGCCAGCCTAGACTCTGGAGTTGTTTTATAATTATTCCTTTATTAAAATAAATCAAAATTAAGGGCCAAAAGAGGCAAAGGCTCTTCCAGCTCTCGACTTTGATTCTTTAAATGGCAGAATCGTCCTGCTCCTCCAAATTGGTGGGGCTTGCTCAACAATGAAGAGGATAACAGAGGCTTTGCCCAACCCTGAATGACGGACTGAGAAGGGTTAGGCTGACAGATGCAGGAAAGCGTCACAGTGAGACTTACTGCTGGCAAGAATAACACTTTGGCAATAATCATAAAGAAATGGATGGGAAGAGAACACTGCTATAACAGGGGGACAAGAGATGAAGGAGGTCATGACGAGACTGCTCACAATGGAACGCAGAGAAGAGGAAGCGTGCTTTGCAGAGAGATTAGCAGGTGAACTGGAGAGGACTGGGAAGATGCACAGGGGCAAGAAGACGAGGGGAAGGGAGACCTGAGGCGTCTAGCTTGGGAGAGGAAGCACGACTAAGACCCCATGCTCCAGGATTCCATCTCCATCCGTGAGTGGTTTTGGAGCTTCACTTAAACCCCATGTGTTTCAGTTTCTGCATCTGTATAGTGGGAATAATAATATAATCTCAAAGGATGTGCGAGGAGTTACATGGAAGTTTTCAGAACAGGACATGGCATATAGAAGATGCTGAATAAATGCTGCTGCTCCTGCTCCTGCTGCTAAGTCACTTCAGTCGTGTCCGACTCTGTGAGACCCCATAGATGGCAGCCCACCAGGCTCTGCCGTCCCTGGCATTCTCCAGGCAAGAACACTGGAGTGGGTTGCCATTTCCTTCTCCAATGCATGAAAGTGAACAGTGAAAGTGAAGTTGCTCAGTCATGTCCAACTTTTAGCAACCCCATGGACTGCAGCCTACCAGGCTCCTCTGTCCATGGGATTTTCCAGGCAAGAGTACTGGAGTGGGGTGCCATTGCCTTCTCCGTGCAAAGTGATATTGATGCCATTCACCAAGATAGGGGACACGAGAGGAAGCACAAGTTCTGGGGAAGAAGAATGACAAGTTCAAGTTCAGATACATTCACCTGATCTGCCTGTGGGACACACTGGAGGCAGTTGAGGATACGGGCTGCAGCTCAGAGAGCGGTGAGAGTCTGAGGCTCCTTGATCAAGGGTGGTGTGAGAGCGACATCTGAGCCAGGGCCTGGCAGACAGGAAGAAGCAAGCCCTGAGGGGACGGAGTAAGATGTAGTAAGGTGCGGAGAAAAGAACTCGGGCAGCTCCCAGGGAACATGGACACTCAAGGGGCAGACAGAGGGGAAAGGATGGAAGGAGCAGCCAATGAGACAAGAGGAAGACTCACAGAAAACAATTCTAATAAAGCTGTACCGTAAAAACTAAAGAAACAAAAGCATGAATGACGGTGAGATGAGGCAGACATACCATCATGCACAGGGCACCAGCTTAGAGACTGGAAGTCGAGAGTAAGGACAAAAAGACCCGAACGAAGAACAGCATTCCCTAAGAACCAGCATTTACAGTTTATTAACACAGTTCATAAATTATCATATGAACCCCAGAGTGAAATCTCCAAGTTGGTAAGAGGCAGAGGGCTCTTTTAGTGAGCAAACGGTCCAAGCAAACTGCTTTATCAATGAGGCTAAGCCTGAGAAAAATCTCATACAGTAACCTGAGTGGCCAAGAAAGAATCACATTTTTTAAGGAAAGAAAGCAGAACACAATGGTTTTACTGAAAAATAATCCAAACTGCATTTTGAAAATAAAGTTTAACTGGCCCCTAAGCCAGGTTCAGGTTCAGTTACTGAACCTGAAAAGCCACTTTAAATCACATCACTTTGGGGCTTGGAGGAAAGAGAGATAGCCATTGGTCCAGATTCCAGATATGAGATGTATTCTGGCAAGCCTGCTGTAAAGCAGATAACTGCATCCGAATCTAAGACCACGGCACCCGAATCTCTGGGTAGACAGTTAGGGAAAGTGTACTGCTCTCTGGAATGTGTTAAAGACACTTACCAGACCATTCATGCACACACCAACATCTGGGAACCCCTGATCTTTCTGATCAGAAGACCAAGGGATGAAAAGCCTGGACAACTGCACACAGCTAACGAGACATGTGGAGCAGTCCTCACACTCTAACTGGTATCAGAATCACCCAGAGAGCTTGTTAAATACAAACTGAGACTACTGTAGGAGTTTCTGATTCAGCCCAAGATTTCACACTTCTAGCAAGTGTGAGGTGAGGCTGCTGCTGCTCACCTAGGGACCACACTTTGAGAATCTCTGGTGTGGACTAGTCATTAGAGAGTTTCCTAAGGGCTTTCCTGGTGGCTCAGACGGTAGAGAATCTGCCTGCAATGAGGGAAACTCAGGTTTGATCCCTGGGTCGAGATCAAAAGGGATCCCAGAAAAGGGAATGGCAACCCACTCCAGTATTCTTGCCTGGAGAATCCCATGGACAGAGGAGCCTGGGGGGCTACAGTCCATGGGGTCACAAAGAGTCAGGCACGACTGAGTGACTAACACTCTATGTACATCAACTCAATGCGGCCTGTACCCTTAAAGAAAAGGTAGTGCATTTCAGAAATGATGCTGAAAATGAAGCATAAAACATGATGAAATATAAACTTCACACATGTATTCGAAGCCCTTCTGGTCAATTGGAAAAAACACAGAAAGCTGGAAAAGACCCAGACTAAACTAAGCTAGAATGAAACTACAAGGGTCAGGGAGAAGAGACCAAAACGACTGAATAAATACAGACTGAATTCACAAAACAGGGCAGAGACAGCTCATAATTTTAAAATCTACAGAACTCGGAAAAGGTATGGTCAGAATGACAGCATTAGGCAGCTGTTTTGATTATTTGACTGTAAGAAGTCACTTTTAAGTATCTTTTTGTGTTATTTACTCAGGAAAGCTGATCCCCAAACTGTCTTGAGGCTAAATTTTTATTCAAAACAACTTTCAAACGTGGTTTCCCATTGGTTCCACACAAAGCCAGGGCAGCCACAGAGAAACATCCTCCCCTCACCACCGCCATGACTCAGACCTCCTGGTATTACATTAGGGAGAGCAGCATTCTAACGCTGCTCTGACCGCTCCTCTCCGCTCATGCAGACGCTCCCAGCCCTGAAACACTACATTCAAATATATCTTTCTCCCACCAGGTCAGAAGATCCGTAATTGCCTCTGTCTACCTGCTATTTGTCTCGCGGTTCTGAGCACACCTCCAAAGTCCGTAACGATGAATCCCACTGGCAACATCCCTTTGGGGCTGTCACGCACATTTTATATCATATTGTTTCCACCCTTTTTCAAGCCCATTTCCCACTTGTGGTTGTTCCTGGGCTAGCTCTAGTACCTGCTGTCATTTCCTTCAAAGAAAGTAATACATCCAAGGGTTAGATCCTTTCAATATCCATGGGACTCCTACATCCAGCTAAGCTGCTCCCTCTTCCTTCGGACCATCTTTGCCCAGGTTTTCCTCTTTGTTATATATATATTTGCTTTTGGACTCTTCCCACCCAACTCCAAACACCCTCCTGTCTTCCCCAAAATAACCTCACTTCTAAAGGCACACGGTCTGGGTTTTGAACTTATCAAAGTCAGTCTAAGTATCCTGTCAACAAACATACCACTTTTTAGAGCTTAGAGGTAAAATCAGGCTACCCAGACAGGTTAATGGTTTGAACTGTTGTTAAGTTTTTTCCCAGGATTCATTACTAGCTATCCTTCACCATAAAAATGTTGATTCTGCTTATGGTCTTGAAACTAAAGCTTCTTAAGACATTAGAGGATCTCTCCTTTGTCAAGCCCTGTGACAAGACACACACACACTAACCCACCTACCTGAAGACCAAAATTCAGAGTTTACCATAATCAAATCCCAAATATAATGTAACCGCCCACCAAATAACTAACTTAAACACAGGCTCTATGCTTACTGTCAATTATTAAATCTTAGTCTAAAGAAAATGAAAGTGAAAGTTATTCAGTCATGTTCAACTCTTTGTGACCCCATGGACTATACAGTCCATGGAACTCCTCAGGCCAGAATACTGGAGTGGGTAGCCTTTCCCTTCTCCAGGGGATCTTCCCAACCCAGGGATCAAACGCAGTTCTCCCACATTGCAGGTGGATTCTTTACCAGCTGAGCCACCAGGGAAGCCCAAGAATACTGGAGTGGGTAGCCTATCCCTTCTCCAGTGGATTCTGACTCAGGAATCAAACTGGGGTCTCCTGTATTGCAGATGGGTGTTTTACCAGTTAAGCTACTAGGGAAGCCCCAAATCTTAATTGTAAACCATATATCTGATAAAGAGTTAATATTCAGAACATACAAACACTCCTATAACTCAATAACAAAAAGACAACCTTATTAAAACATGGGCAAAAGACTTGACTAAACATTTATCCATATATGAATGGCTAACAAGCATATGAAAAGATGTTTAACATCACTAATCATTATTGAAATGCAAATCAAAACCATGAGACATCACTTCATACCCATCAGGATGGCTATCATCATCAAAAACAAAAACAAAAAAATACTAAAACCCAGTGTTGAGGAGGATATGAGAAACTGGAATGCTTGTGTACTTCCGGTACAAATATAAAATGGCTTGGCTGCTGTGGAAAACAGTAAGGTGATCCTTCAAAAAATTAAAAATAGAATTAATATGTGACCCCGCTATTCCACTTTAAGATCCCAAACAGCTGAAAGCAGGAATGCAACAGATTATGTACACACCCATATACAAGCAGCTTATTCATAACATTCAAAAGGTGGAAGCAACCCAGATGTCCATTAATGAATGAATGGATAAACAAAATGTAAGGGGGGTGTGTGTGTGTGTGTATAAGAAATATTATTCACCCTTAAAAAGGAAGGAAATTCTAACAAATGGATGAACTGTGAGAACATTACTCTAAGAAAAATGAGCCTGTCACAAGAAGACAAATACCATATGAATCCACTTCCATGAGGCACATAGAACAGTTAAATTTACAGAGACCAAAAGAAAAAAAAAGAATGGTGGTTGCCAGGTGGAGGGGGTGGGGAGAATGAACAGTTGTTTAATGTCTGTAGAGTTTCATTACGGAAACTGGTTGCACAATGTGAATATACTTATAATACTGGAACTATATGCTTAAAAATCGTTAAAATGGTAAATTTTGTGTTGTGCGTTTTAACACAATTTTTAAGTATACACAATGAAATATTTTCTCATAATGGCCTTAACTTATAAATCTGTAGTCATTTTTATCTTACATAAAGTATATTTCTCTTAATATTAACATATATAGAATGATATAATACTGTAGGTGTCTTTTAAAGTAAAGGTATAATCTGATTATAAAATACCTAAAAATATTTCAATATTTATTTATAATATCAATAAATTTATGAAATATGTCTATTTATAAATAAATACTACAAATAATTGATAAATAAAAAGAATTGATGCTTTTGAACTGTGGTGTTGGAGAAGACTCTTGAGAGTCCCTTGGACTGCAAGGAGATCCAACCAGTCCACCCTAAAGGAGATCAGTCCTGGGTGTTCATTGGAGGGACTGATGCTAAAGCTGAAACTCCAATACGTTGGCCACCTGATGCAAAGAACTGACTCACTGGAAAAGACCCTGATGCTGGGAAAGATTGAGGGCAGGAGAAGGGGACGACAGAAGATGAGATGGTTGGATGGCATCACTGACTCAATGGACATGGGTTTGGGTGGACTCTGGGGGGTGGTGATGGACAGGGAGGCCTGGTGTGCTGTGGTTCATGGGGTCACAAAGAGTCGGACACAACTGAGCGGCTGAACTACAAATTAATAATTTATTAGGGTGAGGGTGGGATGATTTGGGAGAATGGCACTGAAACATGTATATTATCATATGTGAAATGGATCGCCAGTCCAGGTTTGATGCATGAGACAGGGTGACCAGGGCTGGTGCACTGGGATGACCCTGAGGGATGGGGTGGGGAGAGAGGTGGGAGGGGCGTTCAGGATGGGGAACACATGTACACCCATGGCTGATTCATGGCAATGTATGGCAAACCACTACAATATTGTAAATTAAATGAATTAAAATGAGTAAATGTATAAAAAAATAAAAAATATGTCTATTTATAAATAAATACTATAAATAAATGATTTATTTATAATGTTTATAAATAAATTTTTTAGACTGAAAATATTTAAAAAATAACACATTTTATACACAAAGCTTACTTTCTGTAAAATTAATAACTTTATAGGCAGGATTACCAAAGAATGTACATGGCAATGAAAATATCCTATCAAAGTCTAGTATTTAATATTAATACTTTCTTTCATTTGGGGGATTCAAAGAACTTCATAAAATCTCTGAGTACTATAAAGAAAAGATTTGGTCTGTCTGAACCATAAATTGCACAGCAAAGCTTTCATCACAATGTTTACTGAATAATGCTGGACTGGATGCTGCAGTAGCAAAGCACAGACTCCAGGAGCCTCTAAGATCTATCCCGTTACTCTTTCCCACGAGCTGAATAAGATACCTGAGGTGCAACTTACTAGCAAATCAAGAAGATATTTCATAAAACTTGGTATTTGCTATCTAGCTGTCAAAAACAAATTTATCCACCTGCATCCAAGGAAAAATATTCTCATTTTAAATTGAGACATAAAGTTCAAATAACAGTAATTTGATCTAACAACATGCAACTTGAGAACATAAGTGAAAGTTGCTCAGTCGTGTCCGGCTCTTTGTGACCCCATGGACTATACAGTCCATGGAATTCTCCAGGCAAGAATTCTGGAGTGGGTAGCTGTTCCCTCCTCCAGGGGATCTTCCCAACCCAGGAATGGAACCCGAGTCTCCTGCACTGCAGGCTGATTCTTTACCAGCTAAGCCACCACGGAAGCCCACTGGAGAACATAATCCTATGTCAAAACAGTATACTAAAAATACCAGCATTGTTTTATTCAAAGCAAAAATCAAGGTGATTGCAATACCTTTAAATCCAAAAATACAAAGATTAGGTGGAAGTATGCTCTCAATTGCATTGGCAGTGTCCATCTTGGGTGGTAGTCACTTGTAAAATTTCCAAATCCTTCCCCCTAGCACTCTGATTCAGATTATGACACACTAGATTTGGCACCTCGTCTTAGTAATCTGAATTTTCATTGTGCGTTTTTAACAAGTACTATAACAACACTTTAAGAAACAATGCGAAACACACCTCTAATAAGATGCAAATTACAGAGCCTTAGAAATATATCTTATAAGGAAATTAAATCTCATCTTATTCAACCTGATAATTGACAAATTGATCAATTTTAATAAGAAAGAATAGCAATATTTACATACAAATAAACAGCATATGCTTCTCTGTAAGCTACAAGTCTAATAACAATATAATTATACTACTATTTGAAACTCAGAGTCACCACTTTTTAGAAGTAACTTTGAATATAGTGTGTAAGACTTCAAACACACATACAAATTATACAGAGAGAAACTGGTTTCATTACCTTATTCCTCCTTCTGGTTTTTGATAAAAATTAGAACTTCCCAGATCCCATAGCTCTGAAGAAATTTAGACTACTTCCCAAAACACCCCCTGAGGGGTTTACATTTGCCACCACAGAAAATAGGATGCTTAAAAGAATGCCACCAGAGGATTTAGATGCAGTTTCCAAAGGAAAAAAATCTTTGGGACTTCCTTGGTGGTCCAGTGGCTAAGATGCCACCCTCCTAATGCAGGGAGCTGGGTTCCATCCCACAAGAGTAACCAAGAGTTCACATGCGGGAACTAAGATCCAGCGTTAGTCAAATAACTAATTTTTTTTAATGTTTTGAGCGGAGGAGAGAGTGAAGTCTCTGAGAAAGACTGCTTTGAACAAGCTAATGTTCACCTCTATGGACAAAGGATGTTGCCTGTCATTCCAGTAAACAAGCACCAAGCCATCAGCCACTGCAGCACCCTCATTCCCACTGATGGTATGCCCCAAGGGCAATTCCGGATAGAGAAAAACAGGAAGCACCCTGTGCTCTGGATACTGGCCCTAGATAATTAAGATGCATATCTAATGAACAATTCCATTGAGCCCAGATCCTTGCATCTTCCCATAAGTAAAAAGGCACTAAAATCATTAACTTGCAATGTTTATTTCTGTGATTAGCAGTTATCTTTTGAATGACTACACGTTTTTGTTTTATTTGTTTTTTTTAAAGCTCAACATACCTACACATCCTGGCCCCTCCCTTACCTCGCTGGAGCAGCTCCTCAGAGATATCTGAGAGACTGTCTCCCCGGCTATAGTCTTCAGTGAGGTCCCAAAATAAAACTTCATTCAGAACTCTCAAGTTGTGTGTTTTTCTTCCGTCAGCACTTGGATGTGTAAATTCAAGTAGGCTTATTTTTCTTTAATTTGTTACTGAACATTACTGAACACACATCAATAGTAACAAGAAAAGACATTACCTGTGATTGCTCTCTTCACCAGCCTTCTGCTAGATTATGTTTGCTCACTTCACTCTATCGGAAGGGCAGAAAAGATTTTTCCAACACTTGGCACTGCTGGCAACTCCCAGAAGAATATTTCCAACTGAAAAAAAAAAGAGAGAGAGACAGAGACCCACAGTCATCAATAAGCTACAAAAACCCAATCAATTTTTCTCTAGGTTTTCTCCCCTCCCAGCTACCGCCATTTGTTGTGCACTGAATGGCTCTGCCTCAGATTGCACTTATTTTTTTTAAATTATTAGCAAAAATTGAATCTTTATTTAGAAGTCTGAATGCTAGCCAAATACGAGACTCCCACTGGGCAGCAGAAAGGAAAGAAGGATTCTTCTGTCCTCCAAGAGATGGTAAGTAATTATATACTTCTTTTAGAAGAGAAAAAAAAAAATGTGGAACTAAATAAACCCATATCCATGCATCAGCAACATAACATTATAACGAGAACAAAATATAAAATAGCAAGAAACTTCATAGCTTGCTTCTCTTTAAAGGTGTGATATTCGCCAAATATTCCCTGGCACTTCTGACCTATTCAAATATTGACAGTTGAAAGTTTAATTTATTGCCATCCCATGGGCAAAGTTTACTTTGGTTTTAGAGACAGGTCTCATGTGATCATGCCTACCTGGGAAGATGTTTCACAGCATAGTTACATGGCTTCCTGACCATACACTCAGAAAAACATGAGCTTGAAGAAGGCTGAGAAAGGACTTCCCTGGTGATACAGTGGCTAAGATGCAGCGCTTCCAGGACAAGGCCTGGGTTCCCAAAAAAGAGGAAGCTGGGAAATTGTCCCACCTGAGACGAACAGTACAGAGGACATAACCTAGAGGTGTCCTAGAGAGCACAGCAAAGAGACTAATCCCAAGCACAGAGACCTCAAAAGGCCGAAAGAAAGTGAAGTCGCTCAGTCGTGTCCGACTCTTTGCAACTCCATGGACGTGGCGGGGGGGGCGGCGGCGGCGCCCGGCGCACTGAGCGTGGCCGAGAGCTACCCCACGTCCGAGGTCAGGAGCAGCAGCCTAGAGTGCCAGGCTGAGACGGCGCAGGAACGGCCGAGAGGAACTACCCCACGTCCGAGGTCAGGGGCCGCGGCCGAGAGGAGCTACCTCGCATCCGAGGTCAGGGGCGACGGCCCGAGAGGAGATACCCCGCGTCCGAGGCCAGGGGCGGCGCCGGAGGCAAGGGGCAGCGGCCGGAAGGAGCAACCCCACGTCCAAGGAGTGGTGGCTGTGTGGGTCCAGGAGGGCCTAGAGGAGCCATCCCACACTGAAGGTCAGAAAGGGCGGCGGAAGGAGATACCCCTTATCCAAGGTAAGGAGCAGCGGCTGTGCTTTCCTGGAGCAGCAGTGAAGAGATACCCTACGCCCAAGGTAAGAGAAACCCAAGTAAGATGGTAGGTGTTGTAAGAGGGCATCAGAGGGCAGACACACTGAAACCATACTCACAGAAAACTAGTCAATCTAATCACACTAGGACCACAGTGAAACTAAGGCATGTCTGCGGGGCAACCCAAGACGGGCGAGTCATGGTGAAGAGGTCTGACAGAATGTGGTCCACTGGAGAAGGGAATGGCAAACCACTTCAGTATTCTTGCCTTGAGAACCCCATGCACAGTATGAAAAGGCAAAATGACGCGATACTGAAAGAGGTACTCCCCAGGTCAGTAGGTGCCCAATATGCTACTGGAGATCAGTGGAGAAATAACTCCAGAAAGAATGAAGGGATGGAGCCAAAGCAAAAACAATACCCAGTTGTGGATATGACCAGTGATAGAAGCAAGGTCCGATGCTGTAAAGAGCAATATTGCATAGGAACCTGGAATGTCAGGTCCATGAATCAAGGCAAATTGGAAGTGATCAAACAGGAGATGGCAAGAGTGAACATCAACATTCTAGGAATCAGCGAACTAAAATGGACTGGTATGGGTGAATTTAACTCAGATGACCATTATATCTACTACTGAGGGCAGGAATCCCTCAGAAGAAATGGAGTAACCATCATGGTCAACAAAAGAGTCCAAAATGCAGTACTTGGATGCAATCTCAAAAACGACAGAATGATCTCTGTTCATTTCCAAGGCAAACCATTCAATATCACAGTAATCCAAGTCTATGCCCCAACCAGTAACACTGAAGAAGCTGAAGGATTGGTGGCAGGAGAAGAAGGGGACGACAGAGGATGAGATGGCTGGATGGCATCACTGACTCGATGGACGCGAGTCTGAGTGAACTCCGGGAGTTGGTGATGGACAGGGAGGCCTGGCGTGCTGCTATTCATGGGGTCCGCAAAGAGTCAGACACGACTGAGCGACTGAACTGGACTGACTGGACTGTAGCCTACCAGGCTCCTCCGTCCATGGGATTTTCCAGGCAAGAATACTGGAGTGGGTTGCCATTTCCTTCTCCAGGAGATCTTCCCGACCCAGGGATTGAACCCAGATCTCCTGCATGGTATGCAGATGCTTTACCATCTGAGCCACCAGGGAAGCTAATGCAAATGCTAAACAAAGTGAAAGAGGATGCTATTCTAGATGAGAACAGGTGGAAGCCAGAGAAAAATGACCAAGGAAAAAAAAACACATTTAAATAAAGCAATAGATACTATATGTAAATTTTAAGCATAGGAACCATATTAAGTGCCCAATAACTGGGAAAGAAGAGTTAAATAAATTTGACAAAATGATCTAATTTACTTTACACAATTTTGTCAACCATCAGAAAAATTTGAATTTTAATAAAGTGGGGAAAACATCATTTATCGTATAAAGAAGAAAGAAAACACAGAATATAGTGTTGTAATTCCATATGATCACAATCAACAATGCAAAGCAAGACACAGGAAGCAATTTGTTCTAATATAATTAGAAGTATTTCCCTAACTTTAGATGGGTTAAGGTGAGCAATTCAAGTCAGAATCTAGTACTGATAGGGACAGAGTAAAGGGACAAAGTAGGTGATTAAACAGTCCTCTAGGGGACTGTAAATAGAAAATATATGGGAGACCCCTGTAAGTTAATGATTACTCAAGAGAGAAGGTCTGCTTACCCACAAAACCAAGCAGGCTTGCTTAACACACAACCATGCAAAAGAATGAGACGTGCCCCAAAACAATATAACAATGGTGGCATAAACCTCACATCCTGCCCAGTGAGCTCATTAAGTTAATGATCCCTAGGACATACTCTCTGCACACATAAAAAAACAATAATTTGTGCACCTAGCTTGACCATGTAGAGACAAGAAAATTCCCCTGCCCAGCCTGGAGGAGGAGCTGATGATGGAAGCATGATGTCTACCCAAGAGAGACAAAGAAGCTCTTCTGCCCCTCCCTACTTTTCCTTTATTATAAAACTGTAGCCCAGTAAGTTCTTAGGGTGTGGCATTTCTTGCCCACACGCTTGTAAACCTCACAAGTGTTCTATTCTAATAAATCACGTCCTTATCTATCGCTTTGTCTCTTGCTGAATTCTTTTCTACACTGAGACATAAAGGACTGTAATACTGGAGCCCTTCAGAGGACCCCCTGAAATGACACTACACAGTTTCAGTACAACAAATGTTCAGTCACTAAATCGTTTCCGACTCTTTGCGACCCCATGGACTTCAGCACACCAGGCCTCCCTGTTCATCATTATCTCCCAGAGTTTGTGTAAACTCATGTCCATTGAGTTGATGATGCCATCCAACCATCTCATCCTCTGTCGTCCCCTTCTCCTCCTGCCTTTAATCTTTCCCAGGATCAGGGTCTTTTCCAATGAGTCGGCCCTTTGCATCAGGTGGTCAAAGTACTGGAGCTTCAGCATCAGTCCTTCCAATGAATATTCAGGGTTGATTTCCTTTAGGACTGACTGGTGTAACAAATATACCAGCTCTTTTCAAAATCTCTGTGTAATAAGGATGCACCATTCATTAACATAATTTTTCTGTAACAGTCCAGTATATTAAAAGATGGTTCCCTAGAAGTCACTATAAGAGGTCTTGTGTGTATGTCTGACCTACAGATGCCTCAAAGGCTTGGAAGTCATTTCTTTTAACACATGTTTGTTTCGTGAAAGGGATAAAGATGAAGAGAGGGACCTCAATGTGACCAAAGTCTTCAGAACTAGATACAATTGTGGTAATGCCTGGGCACAGAAAAAGTGTGTATGGGGCCTGAGAGGCAAGGGATAACACTTCACATGCAAATAAACAAATTATTCACATTAAAATTTCTTCAGTGCCTTCAAATCTACTTTCCTCACTCGACTCCGATATTTAGCACCTATGACTTCAAAGTATAATTCATAATCAAATCTCTGGGCATTTCATCTCAAGCAATTTTACAATGACTTACAAGTAAGAGAGAATTCTACTTCTTCCATAATCCCACATGAACTGTTTTATTATCATGTACTAGAGAGAGACAGGCTCTCCTACTGCCTCTTAAGAATTACAGATTGCTTCCAGATGCTTTTCAGGTGATGTCAAGCCTTTTCTCATTCTGTGACTCTTGAATTATGAAAGGGCATCTCTAATTCATGAGAAACACTCCTCCCACTTCAGTATCCATTACCATACATTCTGCCCTTTCGCTCCTTTATAGGCACTCACACACACATGCTTTTACTTGGGCAGCAAGGCATCCCTATGTATCAGGAAGGGCTTACTGAGAATCACTTATATTTTACCAGCAGGATTCCGCCAGCAGCCACGCTTTGAGACTTCAAAAGGAAGCTGAGCTCCTTGAGAGTAATGCACAGGATAACATGGAAAGCAAGGTTAAACAGAATTAAAGTGAATTGAAAGGACTCTCTTAAAATTCACTGGGTCTTTATAATTCTCTCTTTGTCACTTCCCTTAAAAACAAAATACGTCTCCTGCTAGTTAGGGAGTGAGGAGTTGGCAGTTCACAATTGAGTCACACCCAAATCTCTGCCCAGGCAAGTGCTTTCCTTCTAACAAAACATTCTACCTCCACTTAACAAAATCAAATTCAAGTTCACAATCCTTCTATGCAATGGCTATGTCATTTCCCTAATTTCAAAAGAGGGACAAATTTAAACCTCATTTGCAGATGGCATAAATTCAGTGAATTCAGACCTCTACTGTGCTGAGTTCAGAAATCTGGTAATAGGTGGGGCATGCACAAAAAGCATAGCAAACCATCAGATGAATACTGTGCAGGTTGTGGGCGGAGAGGGGAAGATAATTAACAGCCACACCACAGATTTCTCCCTGATTCGGCAAAATAAATGCAGAGGGGCGTTTTTATAGGGGGTGTGGATTTTTCCATAGCATTGGATTAATTGACCCGAACTATAATCAAGTGCTTTCCTGCAGAGTAATTAACAAATCAATCAATCAAGTACAAGCCTCAAACAATTCAAGAAGTTTTCAAATTTGTGGTGTTGACGATGAGCTGATTATTGAATAATTTCATTCTCCAAAAGAGCTGAACTGAGACAGGTTATGTGAAAACTTGCCAATAAGAACAAAATGTTCTGCTGAGGCCCACAATCTTCCCTGAATCCACTCAAGCATATTAATAATAATTCAAGAGTCTTAAAATGGATGGACCTAAGCCCAATCCATGAATTTCATAGGTGAAAAAAATAAAGCACAGTAAAGACAGGGGACAGGGCTTCCCAGCTGGTGCTAGTGGTAAAGAAGCTGTCAGACAATGCAGGAGACATAAGAGATGCAGGTTCAATCCCTGGGTCGGGAAGATCCCCTGGAGGACAGCATGGCAACCCACTCCAGTATACTTGCCTGGAGAATCCCATGGACAGAGGAGCCTTGTGGGCTACAGTCTACAAAGGCGCTGACACGACTGAAGAGACTTAGCATGCACACGGGAGGTGACATGTTCAAAATTAAATGCTGGTAAACAGGGAAGACAGCAGTAGAAACCATATCTTCTCTACATTAAACTCACAATTCCTCAACTCAGTTCAGTTCAGTTCAGTCGCTCAGCCGTGTCCGACTCTTTGTGACCCCATGAATTGCAGCATGCCAGGCCTCCCTGTCCATCACCAACTCCCAGAGTTCACTCAGATTCATGTACATCGAGTCCATGATGCCATCCAGCCATCTCATCCTCTGTCGTCCCCTTCTCCTCTTGCCCCCAATCCCTCCCAGCATCAGGGTCTTTTCCAATGAGTCAACTCTTCACATGAGGTGGCCAAAGTACTGGAGTTTCAGCTTCAGCATCAGTCCTATAGATTTTGCCAAACTGCCCACAAAAGAGACTATTTTGCACTCATTCTGTCTACAGAATAGGTTATATAATTTCTTAATCTCTGCCCATCAAACAGTGATAAATGGAACCTCAGTTTAGTTGTAATGTGCATATCTTTTAAAATGAGCAGGTTCAGCATCTTCTCAATATGTTTGAAAGACACCATTATTTTTCTTCCTATAGACTATCTGTATCCTTTGTCCATCTTTCTACTGGCTTGTTGGAATTGTTCTTACGGATCTGTAGAAACTCTTCATTAGGGAAATTAGTCCCTTTGCAGTATGAGAAGCAAAAATTTTCTCCCAATTATCTTAGTCATCTTCTATGCAGGAATTTTTCTGTTAGTTTTCTAAAGTAATCAAGTTTATCAATCTCTTTTACGGCTTCTCTTTTTTCTCCCTTACTTAGACCACATGTACTCCAAGATTATAAAATAACTTTCCCATGCTTTTTTCCATAAAATATTTTCAAAATTTCTGTTTAACATAGATCAATTTTGCTTAACACTTGAGATACTGTTCTAAATAGCCTTTTCTTTCCCCACTCCAGATGGCCACCTGGTTATCCGACCACTATTTAATGAACAGAGCATCTTTCTCCAATTAACTTGAAATGCCATCTTTTGTCATGTACTAAACATGACATTTAGTAATACAAATGCTTCAATTATTATAATGTTGCAGTATGTTTTAATCTCTTCTCAGAAATGGCCGAGCTGTTCATGCTTACTTATTTTTCCATATGAGCACAGAATAAGGTTGTTTAGCCCTTGAAAATTGTATTATTTTAATGGAATTGCATTAAACATACACATTAATTTAAGGAGAACCAGCATCTCTATATTCCAGAATATGACAGGCCTCATATCATTTATGTATCCCCTTCAGGAGCATTTTTTAATACCTTCATATATATCATACATATTTCTTAAGTTTATTCTTAGGTATTTAATACTTTTTTATGGTAACTGTTTTTTCTTTCACTACATTTAAACTCTACACATGGACATCACCAGATGGTCAATACTGAAATCAGACTGATTATATTCTTTGCAGCCAGAGATGGAGAAGCTCTATACAGTCAGCAAAAACAAGACCTGGAGCAGACTACAGCTCAGATCATGAACTCCTTATTGCCAAATTCAGACTTAAATTGAAAAATGTAGTGAAACCCATTACCCCATTTAGGTATGACCTTTATCAAATCTCTTATGATTATACAGTGGAAGAGACAAATAGATTCAAGGGATTAGATTTCTGATAGAGTGCCTACAGAACTGTGGACAGAAGTTGGTAACATTGTACAGGAGGCAGTGATCAAGACCATCCCCAAGAAAAAGAAATGCAAAAAGGCAAAATGGTTGTCTGAGGAGGGCTTACAAATAGCTGGGAAGAGAACAGAAGCGAAAGGCAAAGGAGAAAAGGAAAGATATATCCATCTAAATGCAGAGTTCCAAAGAGCACTGAGAGATAAGAAAGCCTTCCTCCGTGATCAGTGCAAAGAAATAGAAGAAAACAACAGAATGGGAAAGACTAGAGATCTCTTCAAGAAAATTAGAGATACCAAAGGAACATTTCATGCAAAGATGGGTACAATAAAGGACAGAAACAGTATGGACCTAACAGAAGCAGAAGAGATTAAGGAAAGGTGGCAAGAATACACAGAAGAACTAAACAAAAAAGATACTAATGACCCAGATACTCACGATGGTGTGATCACTCACCTAGAGCCAGACATCCTGGAATGTGAAGTCAAGTGGCCTTAGGAAGCATCACTACAAACAAAGCTAGTGGAGGTGATGGTACTGCAGTTGAGCTACTGCAAACCCTAGAAGATGATGCTATTAAACTGCTGAACTCAACATACTAGCAAATTTGGAAAACTCAGCAGTGGCCACAGGACTGGAAACGGTCAGTTTTCATTCCAATCCCAAAGAAAGGCAATGCCAAAGAATGCTCAAACTACTGCACAACTGCACTCACTTCACATGCTAGCAAGGTATGCTCAAAATCCTTCAAGCCAGGCTTCAACAGTATGTTGAACTGAGAACTTTCAGATGTATAAGCTGGATTTAGAAAATGCAGAGGAACCAGAGATCACACTGCCAACATTCATTGGATCAAAGAAAAAGCAAGAGAATTCAAAAAAAACATCTACTTCTGCTTCATTGACTACGCTAAAGCCTTGAACTGTGTGGATCACAACAAACTGTGGAAAACTCTTAAAGAGATGGGAACACCAGACCACCTAACCTGCCTCCTAAGAAATCTGTATGCAGGTCAAGAAGCAACAGTTAGAACTGGACATGGAACAATGGATTGGTTCCAAGTTGAGAAAGGAGTACATCAAGGCTGTATAATGTCACTCTATTTAACTTATATGCAAAGTATATCATGCAAGATACCAGACTGAATGAAGCATAAGCTGGAATCAAGATTGCCAGGAGAAATATCAATAACCTCAGATATGCAGACGACACCACTCTTATGGCAGAAAGTGAAGAAGAACTAAAGAGCCTCTTGATGAAAATGAAAGAGGAGAGTGAAAAAGCTGGCTTAAAACTCAACGTTCAAAAAACGAAGATCATGGCATCCAGTCCCATCACTTCATGGCAAATAGACAGAGAAACAATGGAAACAGTGAGAGACTTTATTTTGGGGGGCTCCTAAACCACTGAAGATGGTGACTGCAGCCACCATTAAAAAGCACAGATATCACTTTGGTGACAAAGGTCCATAGAGTCAAAGCTATGGTTCTTCTAGTAGTCATGTATAGATGCAAGAGTTGGACCATAAGGAAAGCTGAGAGCCAAAGAATTGATGCTTTTGAACTGTGGTGTTGGAGAAGACTCTTGAGAGTCCCTTGGACTGTAAGGAGATCCAACCAGTCCATCCTAAAGGAAATCAGTCCTGAATATTCATTGGAAGGACTGATGCTGAAGCTGAAACTCTAATACTTTGGCCACCTGATGCGAAGAAGTGACTCACTGGAAAAGACCCTGACACTGGAAAAGATTGGAGGTAGGAGGAGAAGGGGACAACAGAGGATGGATGACATGGTTGGTTGGATAGTATCACCAACTTGATGGACCTGAGTCTGAGCAAGCTCCGGGAGTTGGTGATGAACAAGGAAGCCTGGCGTGCTGCAGTCCATGGGGTGGAAAGAGTCAGACATGATGGAGTGACTGAACTGAGCTGAACATTTAAATTAGTTGCTAGTATACCCAAAAGGTATGAATGTTGACATATTATTTTGACATCCAGGCACATTTATAAATATGATTAATCTTTATAGTTAATTTTTCATTGATTCCATGGAGGATTCTAGTCGTATATTACTATCAAACCTCTCTAACTTCTTTTTCTTTCTGTTGTTCACCTGCATTAATTTGTGATTCCAAAATACCATTAATAAAGAGTGAAAACAGTAGATATCTTTACTTTGTTTCTGATTTTAATGGTCACAAATTTCCTGTTAAGCCTGAGATGTTTTTTAGGTTGAGAAGCACATAGTTTACTAAGGATATTTTCCTACTACATTTTGAGGGTTTTAAAAAAGAAATCAATAATCAATACTGAATTTTATCACATGCCTTTTCTATAAAAATGATATGATTTTTTCTATTTATATTTAACAAGATGATGATACTACTGAACCTTTCTGCATTCCTACGACTATCCTCACTTGTTAAGGCATTTTGTTCTTTCAGTGCAAAATGCGTATCAAAGGTCATCTCACCCCATCCTCTAAGCCAGCTCAAGAGGTGTGCGCTGGCACCACGGCTGCACTGGCCCTCACCCCCTGTAACCCCGCTCTCCCCGCTGCTCCGCCTCTTCTGAGATCATCTATCCCCAGGAATCCTCAAATACCCTTCCGCTCTTCATGTACATCTCTGCCTAACGGCACCTCCACACAGAGGCCCTCTCTGTCTACTGTCAACTGTGTAAAACAGACAGGAATCACCTTCCTATCTTGTCACTCTATCCCTGAACCCATTCTATTTTTCTCTGTAGCAACCGTCACCATCTAGCATATTATATTTCACTTCTATTATTTTATATTCCATCTCCCCAGTAGCATGCAAGCTCCTTTGAGAGCAGGAGTTTTGTCTGCTTTGCTCACTGCTCATTTTCCAGCATCGAGGATAAGCCTGGCACACAGAAATTACTTAATATTTGTTGAATGAAGGAACAAAAAAATGAATGAACAAATGAATATTCATTTTATAGACAAGAAAGCTGAAGCTTAAAGAGATGAAGTCAAATCATACAGTGGCAGAGCTAGGACTGAAACCCAAGTCAAACTTCCAACCCCCTGCCCTTTACCCTTGAAACAAATGACAGGTGATTTTAGGCCACAGAAAATGCTCATATATCTTATGAATACTAAAGTACGATTTATGGGACTTCCCTGGCAGTCCAGTGGTTAAGACTCCATGCTTCCCATGCACGGGGCACAGGTTTAATCTCTGGTCAGGGAACTAAGATCCTAGTTGCTGCAGGTATGGCCAAAAAAATAGTAATTATAAAAATGAAGTGCAAGTTAGAGATGCCATTGAGAGATAGCCCTGTACTAAATGAATTAAGTAAGCAAAAGAACTAGAAGATGGCCTCCACAGACTAGTTCTGGAGCCCAAAGGGGTAATCTCCAACACTACACTGTCCAACAAGGTCACCTTTAGCCATGCAAGGTTACTGAAACTTGGAATGTGGCTTCTGCGACTAAGGGACTCAAAGTTTATTTCATTTTAATTAACTGAAATCTAAAATTGATACTGATTCAGTTACTAGAACAACTTGGGTGTAAAAATACTTTTTCAACTATACATTTTATACAATCTCAACAGAGATCAAGCATTTTCTGGTGAAAAGTGAGCATTCAAATATAGAGGTGCTTTAAATATAAAATCCTCACCAGAGTTCAAAGATGGAGTATGAAAAAAGAATGTAAAAAGTCTCATTAATAATATGTTCATTTTAAAAATATGCATTTGGTTGCGCCGGGTCACAGCACATGGCATCTTTTATCGCAGCCTGTAGATTCTTCAGTTGCAGCATGCGACTTCTTAGTTGCAGCCTGTGGGATCTAGTTCTCTGAGGAGGCATGGAACCCAGGCCCCCTGCATTGGGAATGTGCAGTCTTAGCCATTGGACCACCAGGGAAGTCACCAACAATATGTCCATATTGATTACACATTGGAAAAACAACACTTTGAACAGATTAGGTTAAATAAAATACATTACTAAAATTAAAAAAAAAAGAAGAAGAAGAAGGTAGCCTCTAAAGAATTCCCGGGAAAATACGGTCATTATATTAAGGCAGCTCTCCTCTCTCAATACTTATGAGCCTCACAGCAAGCATCCCAAGGCTCTGACCTTCATGCACACAAGTCCTTGGGTAGCCAGAGGGCAAAACTGGATGTTTCAAGGCCAAATGGTCATTGAACATGTGCGTACTACTGGAGCCGGCAGACACAGCGCCGGAAGCACACTCTGCCAGGCGCTAGCCATACTATGGCCAACAGAGACACCAAGCGCCTGGCTTTGAAAATTATTTGCTTGGGACTTCCCTGGTGGTTCAGTGACTAAAACTCCACACTTCCAATGCAGGGGGCCCAGGTTCATCCCTGGTCGAGGAATTAGACTGCACATGTTGCAATCTCATCTAAACATCTAACCTAAAGACCCTGCATAGTGACTGTGGTTTAGTCACTAAGTTGTCTCCGCCTCTTGCAACCCCATGGACTGTAGCCCAACAGGCTCCTCTGTCCATAAAATTCTCCAGTCAAGAATACTGGAGTGGGTTGCCATTTCCTTCTCCAGGGGATCTTCCCCGACCCAGGAATCAAAGCCAGGTCTCCTGCATTGCAGGCAGATTCTTTACCAACTGAGCTACATGCCACAATGAAAATCTCCATGCCACAATGAAAAGCTCCATGCCACAATGAAAATCAAAGATCCCAAGTACCCACAACTAAGATCCAGCACAGCTAAATAAATAAATACATTCTTTTCAAATAAAAAATGTATATGTACTTAAAATCGAAAAAAGAAAGAAAAATTATTTGCTCCTTCAAAGCCTAAGACTCTTTTGGTTTCAACAGGACAACGTATCATCAAATACTCTTCACAATCTTTTCCCTCTGCCGTCACTGGGACATTTTCTTGAACCAACTTTAAGCTAAAAACAAAATTTCAGAAATCATTTCTGACATTAAACAGTATCTTTATTTTTTATTTTTTTTCCCAGCATTCAATCAAACCCTGTATTTTAAATCTGTGGGGCTGATCCAACATTGCAATGTGTCATATTTAGTTCCATCAGTGTACAGTGTAATGAACAAAGATTTGAGCTAGTGAGGCATAACTAAATGTTTTGAACCTGTGAACTGAAAAAGCAAGGCTCATTTGTGTTATTTCTAAATAGTAAATAAAATCATTTCCAACATCCCACTATCAAATGACAGTAATTTTTCTACCGGCACACACTTGAGGAACGCCACAAAAGGACTTTTCTAACAGTTCGTTTTATTGTTGTGCATAACCTTCTAAATCTCTCTCTGCTGGCTTCTATTCAAAGATGAATGGAAGGCAGTAAAATTTAAGGAAAATGTATTCAACTGCTTAAAATACATCAACCAAAAGAAAAAAGATTTTAAGGCTGTATTAAGTCGGGAAATTATATCTCCCTCACTGAGTCTCTCACAGGGGACAAAACCAACAGATCCGTCAAGTTCCCTGTTCCCTCCTATACAGAGCCCAGTTCTCCTATTTCAAACTCTCACCTTGGTCAAGGCCAGAGTAAACACCTGTCTTTCACATTTTGACACAACGTCACTTTGTGCGCCACAAATACAAGTTCTCATACCAAGGAGGAAGCAAATTCCGGTACACGGAACAAATTCCCATTAGACCAGTCTGTTGACTGTTCCCTTGACTTTCTCGGCTGTCAAGATAATGAAGGGAAGAAAAAGATCTTTCTGTAAAACTGTAATATGTAACCTTATAAGTGTGCCCTTTAAGCTATTCACACAGAGAAAGGTTAAATAAAACTTCAGTCAAGGTTTAAAATTGAGCTAAAAATATTTTCCAGCACTTGAGCAACATATTGCAAGATTTTACTAAAATATGAGTATTAAAGTGAAGTCAACCGAAGTCAGTTCTTACATTTTCATGGATCAAGGAAAAAACTTTAGAGGGATTTTTTTTTTTTAACTAACATTTCAAAGATACCATACTTGGTAAAATAAAAAAGAAAATGACAGCTGTACCAGTTTAGAAATGCCTAACAATAGAGAAGTGAGGGAATTTAAACAGAATAACTATTTTAAACTATTTGGCTTCCCTGGTGGTTCAGCTGGTAAAGCATCCGCTTGCAATGCAGGAGACCTGGGTCCAATCCCTGGGTTGGGTAGATCCCCTGGAGAAGGGAACAGCTACCCACTCCAGTATTCTGGCCTGGAGAAGTCCATGGATGGGGTCTCAAAGAGCTGGACGTGACTGAGCAACGTTCACTTTCAAAGACACTGGCATTCAACTTCTCGGTTTGAGTCCTTGAGTGCTTGTGTAATGTAACACGTGAAAACAGAGAAAGGAGGGAGTCTAAATAGTGTGATTATTTTAAAAGAAGACTGAAGTCTTCACATTTAAAAAAGAGTAGTACTGACCTTCCCTGGCAGCCCAGTGGCTAAGAATCCATCTGCCAATGCAGGGGCCCCTGGTCTGGGAAGATGCCACAAGTTCCAAGACATCTAAAACGACTGCACGCCGCAGCCACTGGCCTGCACGCCCTGGAGCCCGTACTCTGCGGCGAGAAGCTCATGCACCTCAACTAGACAGCAGCCCCTGCTCACAACCGGAAAAGCCTGCACGCAGCCGCCAAGACCCCACGCAGCCAAATAAACAAACAAATGATAAGTAACTTTTTTAAAAAAGATTAGTTCTGAGAAATATTCACCTCAATAAAACTCAGCTTACTATAGGAAAATAATATATTCATATTGTATAATACCATTTCAAATTTCACTTAGTCCTTTCCCTATGACTTCCAGGGATATCTATAAATATTGTCCACTTACCACTATAAAAGAAAAAGGCACTGCTGTTATCATTTTCAAATACATAAGAGATTTAAGTAACAAAAAAAAAAAAAAAGAGAAGAGATATGAAGTTGCAGGATATTTCAAAGCAAAGAAAACAGGAAGTATATTTTTTCGGCTTGGGTTTTTTAAGGCAATGAGGGTGAAACATACAATAAAAATTAAAATGTACGCAATATAGTTCAGGCTTAAGTAAGCAAACAGTCCTGGATTTTATTGGCCAACAATCTTGCCACACACTTGCTGGAAAAACACACTTGACAGAATGCCAAATTCATACTCCAACATTCAAAAATACAGTTTTATATCCAATTTTGTATCAACTGCATGTTTTATAATTCTAACAAACAGACTAACATCAAGCATTACCACTCTCATTTCTGTCTTTGAATCACGGAAGCAAGAACCATTGAGAAGCATGAAGTAGCTGACAACATTCTAACTTTCATATGAAATCTCTAACTGAAAACTAAGACAAAGAAGTGAGAGAAGTCACTACAAAAATACTGAACAAGAGGGAAAGACCCACCATCTTCAGAGGTGGGCTCGAAAAGGAATGTGCAGTCAGCATCCTTGCCAGTCACAGGGCACACTGTACATGTCTCTATTATTATCTGTTTATATTTTTATCCCCCTTGGTCTCCTTCAAGGCACGGACCTGGCTTTATATATCATCCTGGCCTATCAGCTACTGAATTCACATAAATAAACCAAGTGCTGAGTCAATTAACCTTTCTTAAATTCTCTTGACAAAAAATATTCACAGTGTTTGTGTTATGCAAATTTCATCTCAATTAGAACCAAAAGAAAAGCATGGCCTGAACACATGTTAAAAGCTAAATGGCAGGAAAAGGGTTTTTTTCACTTATTGAGGCAAAAGTATTCTGAAGCAGATCATGAGTCACTGGACTCTAACGTAAGGTGATATGTTTTACAATAAACAATAAGCCATGTAATCACATAGGTTATTTATTTCCTAACTCGAAATATGTCCAGACTCCTCAACTCTCCAGACAGGTGAATATACAACCTCAAAACACCTCATCTTCTGAGTGGTGTCTGGGACAGCTGACTGACATGCTGTCGAAACCTACTTTACTTCTTTATTTAGAGGCAAACAGATTCTATAATACTAGGTTCCACAGTAGGGAGCATGAATTGAGAGTGCTGGGGTTTCATCCTTACGAAAAAAAACACAGTAGTGTTTTTTTAAAAGAATGATCCCAGGAGACATTCAGAGTTAAAAGGAACTTGAACTTTGCGGAAGTATGGAGGCCTGCTTTGCCTAGCCTCAGGTATTTGGATTTATTCTGCTTCTTCCAAGGAATGTGAGACACTACCATGAGCTGAGGGACTGAACATGGCTCCAGAGCTCCTGACCACGCACCTGCCCTCATCTCCCTTAGTCTTCTTGACACCCGCATCCACCGATTCCTCTGAGATCAAAGCAACAAAAAATCCCACACAAGTGAAAATGTGATCTTTGGCCTGGCATTTGAAAGGTCAGGTCCACACTAGCCAGTGTTCAAGGCAATTATCTATAATATAGGGCTTCCTTGATAGCTCAGTTGGTAAAGAATCCACCTGCAATGCAGGAGAAAATCATGCCCACTGTCTTCACCTCACAAATTAAAATCCTAAAGCAAAAGGGCAAAGTGGCAACAGACCACAGAAGAAAAAGAGAACTTTAGTAGAAGAATGCAGAAGACAAAGATATTACAATTAATCTATGCAGCAAAAGCAGTTCTAAGAAGAAAGTTCATAGCGATAGACCTCAGAAAACAATCTCAGACAACCTAACCTTACACTTACAGCAACTAGAGAAAGAAGAAATAAACAAAATCCAAAGTTAGTAGAAGGAAAGAAAGCATACAGATCAGAACAGAAATAAATGAAACGGGAGACTTTAAGAGAGAATAGCACTGAAACATGTATAGGACCATATGTGAAACAGATGAACAGTCCAAGTTCGATGCATGAAGCAGGGCACTCACAGCTGGTGCACTGGGACCACCCAGAGGGATGGGAGGGGGCGGGAGGCGGGGGGGTTGGGACAGGGGGACACATGTACACCCATGGCTGATTCATGTCAGTGTGTGGCAAAAACCACAATATGGTAAACTAATTAGCCTCCGATTAAAACAGATAAATAAATTTAAAAAAAAAAAAAAACAGAAAATATCAAAGAAACAAAAACCTGGTTCTTTGAAAAGAAAAAACTGATAAACCTTTAGCCAGACTCATCTAGAATAAAAGGGAGAATGCTCAAATCAATAAAAATCAAATACGAAAAAGGAGAAGTTAAACCAACACCGCAGAAATATAAAGGATCAGAAGAGACTACTACAATCAATTATACATCAAGGAAATGGACATCCTGGAAGAAACAGACAGATTTTTAGAAAGGGACAATCTCCCAAGACTGAAGCAGGGAGAAACAGAAAATATGAAGACTTATTACCAGTATTCAAACTAAATCAGTAATTTTAAAACTCCCAACAAACAGAAGTTCAGGACCAGATGGCTTCACAGGTGAATTCTATCAAACATTTAGAGAACAGTCAACACCCATCCTTCTGAAACTATCCCAAAAATCCACAGAAGAAGGAACACTCCCAAACTCATTCTATGAGACCACCATCACCCTGATACCAAAACCAGACAAGGAGATCACAAAAAAGACAACTGCAGGCCCATATCACTGATGAATATACATGCAAAGTTCCTCAACAAAGGGGCTTTCCCGATAATTCAGTGGTTAACAATCCGCCTCGCAATGCAGGGGATGCAGGCTCAGTCCCTGGTCAGGGAACTAAGACCCTCCATGCTGTGCTGTGCTTAGTCCCTCAGGTGCCCAACTCTTGTGACCCCACGGACTGCAGCCCGCCAGGCTCCTCTGTCCATGGGATTCTCCAAGCAAGAATACTGGAGTGGGTGGCCATGCCTCCTCCAGGGATCTTTCCAACCCAGGAATCGAACCCAGGTCTCCCGCATCGCAGGCAGATTCTTTACCATCTGAGCCACCACAGAAGCCCAAGGTCCCACACACCGTGGAGCAACTGAGCCCAAATGCCACAACTAGAGAGTCCCAGTGCCACAGCAAAAGACCCCAGAGGACACATCAAAGCTCCCAAGGGCCAAAACTAAGACCCAACAGTTCAGTTCAGTTCAGTCGCTCAGTCATGTCCGACTCTTTGTGACCCCATGAATTGCAGCACGCCAGGCCTCCCTGTTCATCACCAACTCCCAGTGTTCACTCAGACTCACGTCCATCAAGTCAGTGATGCCATCCAGCCATCTCATCCTCTGCCGTCCCCTTCTCCTCCTGCCCCCAATCCCTCCCAGCATCAGAGTCTTTTCCAATGAATCAATTCTTCGCATGAGGTGGCCAAAGTACTGGAGTTTCAGCTTCAGCATCATTCCTTCCAAAGAAATCCCAGGGTTGATCTCCTTCAGAATGGACTGGTTGGATCTCCTTGCAGTCCAAGGGACTCTCAAGAGTCTTCTCCAACACCACAGTTCAAAAGCATCAATTCTTTGGCACTCAGCCTTCTTCACAGTCCAACTCTTACATCCATATATGACTACTGGAAAAACCATAGCCTTGACTAGACGGACCTTAGTCAGCAAAGTAATGCTTCTGCTTTTGAATATACCATCTAGGTTGGTCATAACTTTTCTTCCAAGGAGTAAGCATCTTTTAATTTCATGGCTGCAATCACCATCTGCAGTGATTTTAGAGCCCCCCAAAATAAAGTCTGACACTGTTTCCACTGTTTCCCCATCTATTTCCCATGAAGTGATGGGACCGGATGCCATGATCTTCGTTTTCTGAATGTCGAGCTTTAGGCCAACTTTTTCACTCTCCTCTTTCACTTTCATCAAGAGGCTTTTGAGTTCCTCTTCACTTTCTGCCATAAGGGTGGTGTCATCTGCATATCTGAGGTTATTGATCTTTCTCCCGGCAATCTTGATTCCAGCTTGTGTTTCTTCCAGTCCAGCATTTCTCACGATGTACTCTGCATAGAAGTTAAATAAGCAGGGTGACAATATACAGCCTTGACGCACTCCTTTTCCTATTTGGAACCAGTCTGTTGTAAAATCCTCAATAAAATACTAGCAAATTTAATGCAACAACGCGTTAAAAAGATAATACACCATCCTTGATTAGAATTTATCCCAGGAATGCAAGGGTTTTTCATTATCTGCCAATCCATGTGCATGCGTGCCTGCTAAGTCACTTCAGTCATGTCCAATTCTTTGTGACCCTATGGACCACAGCCCACCGGGCTCCTCTGTCCATGGTATTCAATATCCACTTATGAGAAAACTCTCTAAAGTGAGCATAGAGACAACCTACCTCAACATAATAAAAGCCATATATGACAGCAAACATCACGACAGCAAACATCACTCTCAGTGGTAAAAAGCTGAAACCATTTCCTCTAAGATCAGGAATAAGATGAGGTTATCCAGTCTTGCTGCTTTTATTCAACATATTAATAGTTTTGGAAGTCCTAGCCACTGTAATAAGAGAAGAAAAGGAAATAAAAGGAACCCAAATTGAAAAGGAAGAAAAAAACTGTCACCATTTACAGTATGCTATACACAGAAAATCCTAAAGTTGCCACTAGAAAAATACTAAATCTCATCATTGAATTCAGTAAAGTTTCAGGATACAAAATTAATACAGAGAAACCTGTTGCATGTCTATACATTAACAATTAAATATCAGAAAGAAAAATTAAGAAAACATTTAAATTTTTAAATCTCACTTAAAGACCACACTATCAGATAGAAAGATATACTTGTCTTAGACTGGAAGAATCAAAATTATTAAAATGACTGTACTCCCCAAGCAATCTACAGATTCAATGCAATTCCTACCAAATTACCAGTGGCATTTTTCACAGAATGGAAACAAAACACTTTTTGATTTGTATGGAATTACAAAGGCCTCAAAGAGCCAAATCAATCTTGAGAAAGGATAACAGAGCTGGAAGAATCACACTCCCTGACTTCAGACTATACTACAAAGTTACTATGATCAAAACAGTATGGTACTGGCACCAAAAAAGACATATAGTTCAATGGAATTGGATAGAAAGCCCAAAGTGGAAATAAACCCACTCATTTATGGTCAATTAATCTATGACAAAGGAGACAAAATAGCCCAAAGACCTAAACAGACATTTCTCCAAAGAAGACATACAGATGGCTAACAAACACATGAAAAGATGCTCAATATCACTCATTATCAGAGAAATGCAAATCAAAACCACAGTGAGGTACCATTTCACGCCAGTCAGAATGGCAGCGATCCAAAAGTCTACAAGCAATAAATGCTGGAGAGGGTGTGGAGAAAAGGGAACCCTCTTACACTATTGGTAGGAATGCAAACTAGTACAGCCACTATGGAGAACAGTGTGGAGATTCCTTAAAAAACTGGAAAGAGATCTGCCTTATGACCCAGCAATCCCACTGCTGGGCATACCCACTGAGGAAACCAGAATTGAAAGAGACACATGTACCCCAATGTTCATCGCAGCACTGTTTATAATAGCCAGGAGATGGAAACAACCTAATGTCCATCAGCAGATGAATGGATAAGAAAGCTGTGGTACATATACACAATGGAGTATTACTCAGCCATTAAAAAGAATACATTTGAATCAGTTCTAATGAGGTGGATGAAACTGGAGCCTACTATACAGAGTGAAGTAAGCCAGAAAGAAAAACACCAATACAGTATACTAATGTATATATATGGAATTTAGAAAGATGGTAATGATAACCCTGTATGCGAAACAGCAAAAGAGACACAGATGTATAGAATAGTCTTTTGACTCTGTGGGAGAGGGAGAACGTAGGATGATTTGGGAGAATGGCATTGAAACATGTATAATATCATATATGAAACAAATCGCCAGTCCAGGTTCAATGCAAGATACAGGATGCTTGGGGCTGGTGCACTGGGACGACCCAGAGGGATGGTTCGGGGAGGGAGAAGGGAGGGGAGTTCAGGATGGGGAACACATGTATACCTGTGGCGGATTCATGTTGATGTATAGCAAAACCAATACAATTCTGTAAAGTAATTAACCTCCAATTAAAATAAATAAATTTATATTTTAAAAAATAATAAAAGAAATAAAATATAGAAAAGATGGTCTCTTCAATAAGAGGTGCTGGGAAAACTAGACAGTCACATGTAAAAGAATGAAATTAGAACATTATCTAATACCATATACAAAACTAAACTTAAAATGGATTAAAGACCTAAATGTTAAGACTGGATACTATAAAACTGCTAGAGGAAAACATAGACGGAACACTCTTTGACATAAATCACAGCAATTTTTTTGGACCCATCTCATAGAGTAATGGAAACAGAAACAAAAATAAATAAATGGGACCTAATTAAACCTTCAAGCTTTTGCACAGCAAAGGAAACCATAAATAAAACTAAAAGGCAACCTACAGAATGGGAGAAAATATTTGCAAAGAACGCCATGGACAGGAGCTTAAAGTCCAAAACATACAAACAGCTCATACAACCCAAAAACAACAACAGCAGCAAACACAGCCCAATCAAAAAACAGGCAGAAGACTTAAAAAATCATTTTTCCAAACAAATCATACAGATGCCCAACAGGCACACGAAAAGAAGCTCAACATCACTAACTGTTCAGTTCAGTTCGGTCGCTCAGTCGTGGCCAACTCTCTGCGACCCCATGAATCACAGCACGCCAGGCCTCCCTGTCCATCACCAAGTCCCAGAGTTCACTCAGATTCATGTCCATCGAGTCAGTGATGCCATCTAGCCATCTCATCCTCTGGCGTCCCCTTTTCTTCCTGCCCCCAATCCCCCCCAGCATCAGAGTCTTTTCCAATGAGTCAACTCTTCGCATGAGGTGGCCAAAGGACTGGAGTTTCAGCTTCAGCATCATTCCTTCCAAAGAAATCCCAGGGCTGATCTCCTCGAAGATGGACTGAGTGGATCTCCTTGCAGTCCAAGGGACCCTCAAGAGTCTTCTCCAACACCACAGTTCAAAAGCATCAATTCTTTGGCGCTCAGCCTTCTTCACAGTCCAACTCTCACATCCATACATGACTACTGCAAAAACCATAGCCTTGACTAGACGGACCTTTGTTGGCAAAGTAATGTCTCTGCTTTTGAATATGCTATCTAGGTTGGTCATAACTTTCCTTCCTAGGAGTAAGCATCTTTTCATTTCATGGCTGCAATCACCATCTGCAGTGATTTGGGAGCCCCAAAAAATAAAGTCTGACACTGTTTCCACTGTTTCCCCATCTATTTCCCATGAAGTGATGGGACCAGATACCATGATCTTCGTTTTCTGAATGTCGAGCTTTAGGCCAACTTTTTCACTCTCCTCTTTCACTTTCATCAAGAGGCTTTTGAGTTCCTCTTCACTTTCTGCCATAAGGGTGGTGTCATCTGCATATCTGAGGTTATTGATATTTCTCCCGGCAATCTTGATTCCAGCTTGTGCTTCTTCCAGTCCAGCATTTCTCACGATGTACTCTGCATAGAAGTTAAATAAGCAAGGTGACAATATACAGCGTTGATGTACTCCTTTTCTTATTTGGAACCAGTCTGTTGTTCCATGTCCAGTTCTGATTGTTGCTTCCTGACCTGCATATAGGTTTCTCGAGAGGCAGGTCAGGTGGTCTGGTATTCCCATCTCTTTAATTTTCCATAGTTTATTGTGATCCACACAGTCAAAGGCTTTGGCATAGTCAATAAAGCAGAAATAGATGTTTTTCAGGAACTCTCTTGCTTTTTCCATGATCCAACGGATGTTGACAATTTGATCTCTGGTTCCTCTGCCTTTTCTATATCCAGCTTGAACATCTGGAAGTTCATAGTTCATGTATTGCTGAAGCCGGGCTTGGACAATTTTGAGCATTACTTTATTAGCGTCTGAGATGAGTGCAATTATGCGGTAGTTTGAGTATTCTTTGGCCTTGCCTTTCTTTGGGATTGGAATGAAAACTGACCTTTTCCAGTCCTGTGGCCACTGCTGAGTTTTCCAAATTTGCTGGCGTATTGAGTGCAGCACTTTCACAGCATCATCTTTCAGGATTTGAAATAGCTCAACTGGAATTCCATCACCTCCACTAAGCTTTGTTCGTAGTGATGCTTTCTAAGGCCCACTTGACTTCACATTCCAGGATGTCTCGTTCTAGGTGAGTGATTACACCACCGCGATTATCTGGGTTGTGAAGATCTTTTTTGTATAGTTCTTCTGTGTATTCTTGCCACCTCTTCTTAATATCTTCTGCTTCTGTTAGGTCCATACCATTTGTGTCGTTTATCGACCCTATCTTTGCATGAAATGTTCCCTTGGTATCTCTAATTTTCTTGAAGAGATCTCTAGTGTTTCCCATTCTGTTGTTTTATATAGAATTACTGTATAGAATTACATATAGAATTACTATATGAACCAGAAATACCATTTCAGAGCATATATCAGGAGAAAACTCTAACCCAAAAAGATGCATTCTCCCCAATGTTCATAACAGCACTATTTACAATAGCCAAGACATGGCAACAACCTAAGTGTCCACCGACAGATGAACAGATAGGGAAGATGTGGTACACACACACAGTGGAAAATTCACTCTCACATAAAAAATGAGTGAAATAATGCCGATGGCAACAACATGGATGGACACAGAGATTATCATACTAACTGGAGTGAGTGAGACAGAGAAAGACAACTAACATATGATATCACTTCTATGTGGAATCTAAAAAATGATACAAAACAGAAATAAGCACACAGACACAGAAAACAAACCATGGCAACCAAACAGGGAAGGGGGAGGGATAGATTAGGAGTTTTCAATTAACAGATACAAACTACTATTCATAAAATAGATAAAATGGCAGGGATCTACTGTATAGCACAGAGAGCTATATTCAATGTCTTATAATAATCTACAATGGAAAAAATCTGGGAAAAAAAAACTGTCTGTGTGTGTATACCTGTGTGTGTGTGTGTGTGTGTGTGTATAACTGGGTCAATTTGCAGTTCGATATCAACTATACTTCTATTAAAAAAAATTAAAATGCAAACATAAAAGAAGGCCTGGATTCGAAATGTCTCAACCTGCTTTTGAGTCCTGATTCTGCTGAGTAGCCTTGGAAGATATACATAATCTTGCTGTTTTTCATCTGTAAAATGGGCGTGGCCATACCCACCTCCATTGTTCAGAAATGGCGTGATACACATGAAAACTCTTTACATGGGTGAACTGCTCTTCAAATGTTATTATTAGTGCACATACAGCAGCCACATTTCATCTTGCCTAAATAATGCCAACTATCAAGGGACTGCTTTGTATTAATTTCATTCTGGAGTGCTTTTTCTCTGATTTGGGCTAGAAATTAAACCTTTTTTCATGTAGTATGTAACATAAAAACATCGAATCAGTATGTTATATACCTGTAACTAATGTAATATTATAACTCAACTATCCTTCAGTAAAAGGAAAAAAAGAAAAAACTAAATAACATACAAGGACGCTTGTAAAATAAAATAAACTTCTAATTCTGACACCAACATCTTGAAGAATTAAGAGTTTTCACATGATCCCTCGGGTTTCAGTAAACAGACTAGGAAGTCAGGGGAGGAACTCTTTTCTCTTTATTCCCATAACTGTTCAAGAAATCACAAATGTACAAAAGCTAAAATTTATATAGGTATTTTATATTTCTCCCAAAGAGTCTAAATGACATCAATATGCATATTCTAGATAGAAATACAGAGTCACTTGCCCAAAGTTAATTTTCATAACAGAACCTCTAACTTGCTGACAGAAAGAACCACCGTGCCACTCACGAATGTCTTTTGTACCCTCTCAACGACAGGGAAGTGACAGAAATGACTGACATCTTGATGTCCTTTCAAGTGGCCCCACTAAACTGAAAGCATGGTCCAAGCCAGAACAAGAATCATTTTAACAAGTGTTCTAAGCACAATATTCCTTTCAGAAAATATGCTGGCCCCAAGCCCTCAGCACAGACACCTTCTAGAAAGCAGCCTGCCTTAACCCCTAGAATCTCAGTACTGACTGAATCATGACACAATGCATTTGCAAAATCAAAGTAAATTAAATACCCACATAGCCAGCTCTCTTTTCTACACTATTAGACAAAAAGCACTAGTGGAATAAGTGAGGCATTGACCTCTGGCTTGAACACAAATGGAATTATCCTACCACACACTACTTAAAAATGCAAAGCACAGTCTCAAGTTAATTTGTCACTTGGAGATATCGCTGGGCTTTTATGATGAGAATTCATTTGTGAGAAGCTCTTAGCACCGTTTTCCCCTTAACCTTTTCCATTTATCTTACATTTGCTACTCTTCCACAGCAAACTTTTATGTGCAATTTTAAGGCTGTATAATGAAAGTTACAAGGGCACTAGTCTTTGAAACCCAAAGAACAATCTAATGAAAATGAGGTGATGCTAACAAGCTGACAATGACTTGCCCTCTCTTGATCCAACATGCTGAAAAATATGATCGGGTAGGGATTCTCTGTGATACTCATGGAGGAGAAAAGAAAAGGGGCTGGGGTCAGCATTTATTTGACTGTGAGGTAGGGAGATTATATCCATAAAATTTCATTTCAAAATTGCTAAAATGAGGAACAGCCAAAAGCAAAATGCAGTTTTAACGTGATCGATTCCCTTTGGAGAGGAATGATGATGTTAGGTGCGAGGTGAACAATTGGCCCTTTATCCATAATGAACTTCTGAGATTTCTGTAAGCATCATCTGAGTGCATTTAGAAGTGGGGGGAGGTGAGTTCAATGCCTTCAGGAGACAGTAAGCCTAGAGATGATAGTTTCTTGCTTTTCTCTCAGCCTCAGGGTCACTGATGTAAACAGAGAAAATACCCCTCTTGCTCCGTATGCCTCACAGGGTCGACTCGTTTAGACACACGATCCCTGAAACCACTGGACCAAGAGAACCAGTCTTACTCCACTTATGTACACAGCACACCTGAGGAGCCTACAGAGCAGGCTGAAGTATGACTGCCAACCCCACAGAAGGTCTTCCACCTCAGCTGGCTGCAAATCTTAAAAGGATTTCTTAAAACTTTTGTTCAAAAACAGCTAGACCGAGTTGGTTATTTTTTTTTTTTGGCGGTGGGAGGGTAGGGGCGATGCCTCACAGATCCTTTCCAGTCTGATGGAAACAATGGACCCTCCACCCACAAAGAGGCATTTTCCCTGGTAGCTCAGACTGTAAAGAATCTGCCTGCAATGCAGGAGACCAGGGTTCTATCCCCGGGTCAGGAAGTTCCCCAGAGGAAAGCATGACAACTCACTCCAGTATTCTTGCCTGGAGAATCCCCATGGCCAGAGGAGCCTGGTGGGCTACAGTCCATGGGGTCGCAGAGAGGAAGACACGACTGAGCAATTAACACACACACCTACGCACAAGCCAAGCTTACTTGTCTGATACGAGGGTTGGTTCCTGGATCTCAGACTCGGAATTCTCAACTTCAGGGTGTTGAACCATTGCCTGATTAATCAGAGACACAAGAGAAAAGGAACAGGCTTGTACTGCCAGCTTGGGTGAGGTGATCATGGCCACAGCAGAGCCGCACTGGGGAAAGCCTCCATCAGACCCTCACTGCAGACAGGAAGGTGGAGGAGCTGCGGTTTGGAGCTACCTAAGCGGTACTCTGACAAATGAGGCCCTGGCTGGCCAAGCAGAAAATCACTTCCTTTGACAAACAAGCAAGCATCCAACTAACACCTGAAAAGCATGCTTATATACATCCACTAGAGGCCTCAGAATTTCCACATAAAAGGGACGAAGGCGGGTGGTAACATAGTGGGAAGTCAGAGCTAGGGTTTTTGTTATAGGACTTCATGGAAGGCTGAGAAAACATCAAATTTCCATAGCAAAGCAAGAATTTACACGAACAGGAAGCTTGGGGGAGAAGCAGTGTTACAACACCCCAAGCCAACCCTTGCCACTATCACTGTGTTCTTCAACACCAGTGGTTCTCAAACAACAATGTGCTGCAGAATCACCCCCAAAAAAGTGTTAGTCACTCAGTCGTGTCCAACTCTTTGTGCTGCTATGGACTGTGGCCTGCCAGGCTCCTCGTCCATGGGATTCTCCAGGCAAGACTAGAATGGGTTGCCATTCCTTTCTCCAGGGGATCTTCCCAATCCAGGGATTGAAGCCAGGTCTCCTGCATTGCAGGTGGATTCTTTACCATCTGAGCCACCAGGGAAGCCCAGAATCACCCAAAAGGCTTGTTATCTTTCTGGGCTCTACCCTCAAAGTTCCTGATTCAGATCTGGGTAGAAATCAAGAATTTGCATTCTAACAGGTTTTAGGGGCGGCTGGTCAGGGGACCCTGCTTTGATCTATACAGGATGGCTCAGCAGGTAAAGAATCTGCCTGCAAAGCAGGAGACACGGGAGACATGGCTTCCATACCTGGGTCAGGAAGATCCCCTGGGGAAGGAAATGGCAACCCACTCCAGTATTCTGGCCTGAAAAGTCCCAGGGACAGAGGAGCCTGGTGGGCTACAGTCAGTCCAAAGGGTAGCCAAGTGCCAGACGTGACTTAGTGACTAACAGCATGAAGGACATCCCAGCTTCTTAGGCATATGCATAGTCTCACCTGGATGTCATGCTGCTGCTGCTGCTGCTGCTAAGTCGCTTCAGTCGTGTCCGACTCTGTGCGACCCCATGGACGGCAGCCCATGAGGCTCCCCTGTCCCTGGGATTCTCCAGGCAAGAACACTGGAGTGGGTTGCCACTTCCTTCTCCAATGCATGAAAGTGAAAAGTGAAAGTGAACAAATTCAAAAAATAATAATAAAGTACCACTCGGCCCTCAGGTCAGCTTCTTACCCGTGTTTACCTGATGGCGCACACTGGCTGAACTGGGGGTTCATAACGTACAACAGGCTTCTTGATGACTGCTGAGTGACTCAAGGTAATTCACACTAAGATAAGCACAGAGGAAGAACTTTGAGCTGTTCGGTTTTAAAATTTTGCCCTCAGGAAGCAATAAACTGTAAATTGGTGCCAGGAAGATTCACTTAAGAAGTAGCAAAATACCCATTTCTCCAGACCTGTGGTTTTCAGGCCAAGCTCCACAGAGGCCCAGATGCACACTGCAGTACTTTCAGGGCAGGGCGGGAAGAGGGCAGAGAAATGTTAGAGGCTTTGGGCCTCCCACTTCCATCCCTCCTGGAACTAGAAATTCAGCTTTCCTCTCATTTACAGATAGGTCTAAATTAGAGGTTTTACTGTCCCTTTGAAGGAAGGAAAAGTTTAAAGTACACCAGATTTAACTACCTCTAAGAGTCCCTCCATTTCTGGGATTCTATTATAACACAACACAAAGTGACTGGCACATTACAAAAATAAAAATATCAAACCAACCCAGGAGGCCGACAAAAAGCTAAAACTAGCATCCAAATGAGTGCTTAGCAGTCAGACCACATTTATGTCTGCTATGAAGGTCCGATGTCGTACAGAGGCGCTTCCAACCTCCCTGAAGGCAGGAACTGAACCTCTGTAAATGGAATATAAAAACACACAAACTCTAGTGGTGACGATCACAACTGAAACTTGCCCCATCAATCAGACACCCTGCAGAGACCAGGGTCCTTTCAGCAAGTGCCGTGGTGCTGCTCATGCTCAGGCCTGTCATCGACAAGTCCAGCTACTAAACTGGCTAAACTTGTGACACCTAGTTAAGCTTCTAGGCAAGTTGTTCATGAGGTACAAGAATCATAACCACAGCCCACAACTGGACCACAGCCAGAAAGATAGAACGCAGCATGGGGAGAGGAGTGGGAAAGGTGGTTTGGGGAGAAGGCGGTATCTTCCATCTATTAAGCTTTAATTTGTAGTATCAGTGAAAGTGTTAGTGGCTCAGAAGTGTCCAACTCTTTGTGACCCCATGGACTACTGTAGCCCACCAGGCTCCTCTGTCCATGACATTTCCCAGGCAAGAATACTGGAGTGGGCTGCCATTCCCTTCTCGAGGGAATCTTCCCGACCCTGGAATGGAATCTGAACTTGTAAATGACCCATAATTCCATGGTTTCAACACCACCTTTGAGGGGCAAATGAGGAAATGAAACCTTGTAATTGAGGAGGCCATCTACTCCTGGGATACCAGAACTGCCTGCAATGACTAGGGTACCCTGTCGGGGACTGGAAGATACGGGTTTGGTATTTCTTTAGGCATTAAGAGCATTTTCAAAACCATCAGGATCTCATACATACACACCACTTTCCTACTTTCAGCCAATCTGGGGTCGGGAAGGCATCAGGCAGAGGTGCGATGTATTTATTATTTCATTAAACAAGAAACCCTTTCTGAGCTCCTTTGGCAATCATGAATGACACACAGTCCCAAATCTCAAGGATCCCTCAGTAGCCCTGCAAGCCCTTCCCTCAGCCAACCAACAGTGTTAAGTCATACCTAATGGCACCAGGAGCTGGGTTAGAGTTCAAAGTCAAGCTCAAGGCAACAATTACAAATAGTCCAAACCACCCTCGAAAATTCCCTGAAATTCCTCATGACACACAACACTGCTGTTTCTCCCTAAGTCCAAGATGACCAGTTTTTCCTGCCCTCTGGGAAAGACTATTCACTCTTCAGGTCAACCCAGATAATGTGTTAGGCTTGTATTTTGTGAGCCGTGCTGTTAAACCCAAGCACTCACAGTCTTCGAGGAAGTGAAATCTCCCTACAAACTACAGGCTAGTAGCCCCTATCTCACGTTTGCCCCAGGACTACGCTCATCATATACTCCAATGGTCATTTCTTACCTTTCTGTTCCTTTTGCTCAAGTTTACTTCCCATACGTAAACCATGCACATAGTATGACTCACTGCAATATCACCATCTTAATACTTTCCCACAGACTTGCCCCAAACGCCACCATTTCTTTGAGTTAGCATACTGCAAATCCTTCAGAATTCACACATGTAACAGGGAATGAGTTATATACGGACCCTACACAGGTGAATGAGTGTTTTTATTCAATTAGCTCCAGTTATCTGGAGAGTTTAGAGAAATGAGAAAGTGAACATGAACCTTGGTAGATGGTAAGAAAATCAGGAAAGGTCCAGAATATGAAATACATTTCCAGTAAACGGGGCCCTGTTGGGGAACAACGTGAAGCCGTGATCCTCCCCAGGAAGAGCTCTGAGAGGAACGTGAGGGGGAGTCTAACGACACAAAGTCAGCCCTGCCCTCGGCACACTGCAAAGTAACCCCCCCTCCTAAGTCCACCAGGTAAGGGGTGACTCAAAGAAAAGAGATGGCTCAGTGAAGGCTACTCTGATCTGACTCAGCCAGGCGGCCCACCCAACCAATCATTCCTTGCAAGGTCACACACACCGCTCTGGCTCCGAAACACATCCCTGGAAAGGAACGCAGTCCCTACATCTCTATTCCCATAGGGTCGTGAGAACAAGGGTCCCACCACCACACCTCAGACTCTGCTGGGCACCATCAACAAAGCCGGCCTCCCCATGCGTTGGGAAACCTGGCCTCTCTGCTCCCAGAGGGGGACAGACACAGTCTTCCAGTCAAAGACCATGCGTTCTCGGGAGACCAAGGACTCTGTCCTACCCCTCCTACGTATCTCTCCACTCCACTTTTTTCTTTACGACTTCTTTCCTCTCTTTGTCACTGCGCTGCCCTTGAGCAGGGCCCATATCTAACCATGGTTTCCCCTCCTTCATGTGATCATGATTTTCAGGTTTTAGGGTAGACATCCTTCTCTCTTTTGTTGCCTCCAGATGATGGCTCACCTTCATCTGTGTCTCAACCTTCCAACTGTCTAATGCTTAGCCTCCAGTTCCCTCAAACAGCAGGTGGCACACTTAAACGCAAAGTCCCAGGGAAGAAAACTGTTATGCTAGTCAACAGCACACACATTTAAGCCCCGCTCCGTTCTTGTGGATGCAAGTGCTCCACACCAGCCTTGAACGGCTCATGTCTGCACTCCCCGCTTCAGTGAGTTCCCGATTCACTCAGAACTTTCAAGTGACCCTCGGTCCGCACTTGGCACTTTAAGCAGGCAATTAAAAAAGACTAGTAAACCTGTTCTTGACAGGACTAGACTTAACAGTAATGAGAAAAAGTGACAAGTACATGGCTTGCTGCCAAGGAATCACAAACAGTTAAGAATTAGATTCAAAACAACTGATAGAATCTGAAAAGCAGAGTGACCTCCATATATTTTATCTTTTGCTTGGTCTGCACAATGCACAAGATATGAAACTCAAAATATTAAGATATTAGTTGAAGGAGAAACTTTTGAGATTTAGGAAGCGGTACTGAAGGAGGTTACTAGAACAGAACACTTACTAACTAGATGTAGCTATTTTTACCTACAGTGAATATGAAATAGATAATGTACCACTTTCCTAAATTTTATGCCCAGAAACACTTCAATTTTTTTTTCTGTCTTGCAGTATAAAATGGTAATTTCTTTGCTAAAGATTCTTACCTCTCTCACACAAATATTTAAACCTAATAATGAGGATAATTTAACATGGGACCTATAAAAACTACTTAATTTAAAATAAGCACATTTAAAAAAACAGGATATCAGAATTCACATACAATTGTATCCTCTAACACCAAAATGAAATGTCATTTTTCACTGGATGTCCACAATTTCAATAAGAAATGTCTTCCTATGAACTCTTATGACATGAAACTCTTAAAACATGAAAAAGCATTCAAAATAGCTGACACGAGTGATACAAGATTCCCTTTATTTTGTTTGTTTCATAAAATTAAGAGCATTGCCGTATAATACAGAAAAACATAAAAGCTGAATTTCAGGTGTATCCAAAAGCCCTTCCATCCCACCCCCACACCACTATCAACAACAAGTTATCGTTTCGGTAACTCTACAACAAGGGTATTAATACTTTAAGCCATTCTCGTGTCAACCACTGTTCTGGTTTCTTGCTTCAGAAACCACTGTTGCAAACCCAACTCTAGAGATAAATAATGGAGATTAATGCTGTCTTACCTTAAACAAGCAATTAAAACAGGCTGAAAAGCAGCAGCTAAACCCCAGACCATTTGCTCTTTCACAATAGGAAGCCTAAGGTAATCTTATTTACTAAACATAAATCACTTGAGATCTGGCCAAATTCTCCAGTGATGTTCCAGACGGAAACACTGCAAAGCCAGAAGTTGCTTACATTGAGGATTTTCCTCCAACTCTAAACACAGACTGGACCAGTTTTTCTTGTTGCTTCTAGGAAAGCGAGCATTTTAAACCAAACAATTCAACAGAAGGGCTTTCCTAAGACCTGCCCGTGCTCTACTTTGGGTCCCACCCCTGCCCTCCTTCTAACAGTATTAAGTTTCTTGATGCTGAGTCCGCTTCCTCCTCCAGTATCTACTGAAAAGTCTTAGGCTACAGAAAGCAAACTCCATTAAACCCGTCTTTAATGTATTTCTGTAGTTTATTCATAGTGGGAAAAAATGTGAAGATACGGCCCTTTAATTTTTCCGTGTGTGTGAGAGAGAGCACTTTTTTGTTCATCTCTGTAGGGCTCTGTGAGGTTTATGCAGACAGGCCTCTCACAGAGGCTGCTGTGTTTCCCAAGGTCCAGGTTCGTGGGCATCCGGGCAGGAAGAGGTGGGCTCGACGTCTCACTTCCTTGAGCTAAAGGCACTTGGACAGAGAGGCTTTGACAGCTACAGTGTGCAACAAGATTCAGGGACTTGTTTGTTAAAAGGTGCTGTGTTAACACACCTTCAGTTTTTGGTGAACTCAACAACCAAAGGTTTGTGAGGATACTTTCTTTCCACTAAATACCACGGGAAATGCCAGTGGTCCGACAGAGATCCGCTTGGCCCCAGAAAAACCACTCTGAGGTGTGAGTATTTGCTGCTGAGATGTTAGACAAGAAAGAGGGGATCTAGGTATACGTATGACTGATTTACTTCACTGCACAGTAAGAAACGAATACAACATTGAAAAGCAACTATACCCCAATAAAAATTAAATTTTTAAAAATTTTAATTAAAAAAAGAAGAGTGTGAGAAGTCAGTCCCTTCTACCTGATAAAAACCTCACCTAGTTTTAAAGTGTATTGTGGAACTTCCCTGGTGGAAGTTCAGAGGTTAAGACTCCGGACTTCCACTGCAGAGGGCATGTGTTCCATCCCTGGTCAGGGAACTAAGATTCTCACATGCTGTGTGGCAGGATAAAGGAAAAATAGAATTTAAAAAAATTTAATGACATTAAAAAAATAGTGTATTGTGACAGAAGGCCCTAGATTAAACCTCAGCCCATACGTTTTAGTTCTTTATTCCACGGCTCTAGCTATTCCCTCACTCACAGTTCGGAAGCCGAGCGTACAAAGAGTCACCCAGAGCTGACTCACGTCTGCCAAAGCTCCTACCAAACATCAGTCAGGTTTTCCCCTCCTACATGTTGCCATACCCCCCACACGTTTTGTGTATCTAACAAGAACTATTAATTTCTTGATTCCCCCACCAAGGCCTCGCCTCCCTGGGCACCTGGGGAAGACTTCCAGAGCCTGTCCGTACCTGATCCTGCAGTCTCTTCCTCCTCTAAGCCCAAGAACTTTGTCCCAGGCCTGGCTGCCTCCTCCAGGACCACAAAGCTAGCCGCCGTCAACCCAATGAGTAGCTCAGCTGCTGACTGACAACTTTTCTCCTACCCAGTGAATGCAATTCAAAGTTCTGTGGCCTAAAATCAAAACACAACCCAGGGCTCAAGACCCAAAGTCAGACAAACCTGGTTTTGACTCTGGTGTGTACTATCTCTGTGACATGGGCAAAAGAAACTTCTCTAAGCCTCAGTTTCATCTCTAAGATGGGGACAGTAATAGTATTTACCTTTATTGTGAAGCCAAGATAATGCATACTACAGGGGTACCTGGCATAACCAGACATAAACAGGTAGCTGTGCTGTGCTAAGTTGCTTCAATCGTGTCCGACTCTTTGCGACCCCATGGACTATAGCCCGCCAGGCTCCTCTGTCCATCTAGTTTTCCAGGCAAGAACACCGCAGTGAGTTGCCATGTCCTCTTCCAGGGGATCTTCCCCACCCAGGGATCAGACCCATGCCTCTTATGCCTCCTCAATTGGCAAGCAGGCTCTTTACCACTAGCGCCATCTGGGAAGCCCATAAACGGGTAAGCTTCTAATTTGGACTTTCTATTTGGCTGTAATATTCTGTAGATTTGTTTTACTGCCTTTGGAGATTGTGAGCATCCTCCAGCCTGGCACAGTCCCCACACTCCTCCTTAGAATCTTTTCAACTGAAATATAGCTGATTTACAATGTTGTGCTAATTTCTACCGTACAACAAAGTGACTGCTTTATATATATATACACATACACACATATATGTATGCATTCTTTTTTCATAGTCTTTTCCATTACGGTTTACTGCAGGAGACTATAGTTCCTCGTGATACGCAGTAGGACTTCGTTGCTTATCGATTCTAAATGTAATAGTTTGCATCTACTAACCCCAAACTCACAGTCCATCCCGCTCCCTCCCTGCTTGGCAGCCACAGCTTTCTTCTCCACGTCTGGGTCTGTTTCTGGCTTGCAGACAGGTTCATTTGTGTCCTGCTTTAGACTTCACGTGTAAGTGACAGCAGATGACATTTGTCTTTCTGATTTACTTCAGTTAGTATGACAATCAGGAGAAGGCAACGGCAGCCCACTCCAGTACTCTTGCCTGGCAAATCCCTTGGACAGAGGAGCCTGGTGGGCTGCAGTCCATGGGGTCACTAGGAGTCAGACACGACTGAGCAACTTCACTTTCACTTTTCACTTTCATGCATTGGAGAAGAAAATGGCAACCCACTCCAGGGTTCTTGCCTGGAGAATCCCAGGGATGGGGGAGCCTGGTGGGCTGCCATCTCTGGGGTCGCACAGAGTCAGACATGACTGAAGCAACTTAGCAGCAGCAGCAGCAGTATGACAATCTCTAGGTCCACCCAGGCAGCTACAAATGACCTCATTTCATTCTTTTTTATGACTGAGTCATATTCCTTAGAATCATATTCTCATTACGTAACTGTCTGGTCCCTGAGTTTGTGACACCCTTTACCCTCCTCAAACAAAAGGTCTCAGAACTACAAGGAATTTTTTAGAATTATAAAGATACTAGAGAACAGGACAGCCAGGCATTATACTAAACACATTCCTTCTTAAAAACCAGCACAAGAAGTCCCCAATCTCCAAGAAGACTGAGACCTCTCAACCAGTCAAAAGGCACGGGCGTGGCAGGGAGTCGGGGAGGAACAAACTCTGCTCTCTACTACTGAAGTCAGTAACAACTCCCAAAACATGGAATCCCACTGGCAGGGGTCCAGGTCGGGCACAAAATGGACAGACCAAATATGATAAAGGCAGAGCAGAAAATACACTTCAAAAGCTTTGTTCCTCCTTAAGTGTGAAGGCCACACTGCCCAGGAAATCTCTTGTTCCAAAAGTTCCTGTCAGATGTCAAGGTTTTAACCACACCAATAGTTTTGCACACATTAAAAAATTCAGTTGTTTTCTTACCAACTTTACCCACATAAATTTTCCATGAATGATAAAAAGATTTAACAAGAAACACATACCTTAACAACATACATCATTTCTGGAAAAATATCACTACGAAAAGGACCAAAACTGAACACTTTAAGAATACAAAGATACCTATTACGGAGATTTGTTACTATCACAAAACTAAACATAATTCTTTTCGGGGCTTCCCTGGTGGCTCAAATGGTAAAGAAACTGCCTGTAATGCAGGAGACCCAGGTTCAATCCCTGGGTCAGGAAGATCCCCTGGAGAAGGGATTGCTTACCCACTCTGGTTATTCTTATCTGGAGAATTCCATGAACAGAGGAGCCTGGTTGGCTATCGTTCATAGGGTCGCAAAGAGCTGAACATGACTGAGAGACTAACACTTTCACTATAATTCTCTTTAATTTATCAGAAAATCTCCGTTTCCTTCTAGCATTCCCAAAAGTACGTCAACTGAAAATATGCTCTTTAAAATAAGGCGGCCTGCTTTAAAATACTCTAAAATGAAATCAAGTGGGCTTTTTTCAAAGTGTACAAAAATTTTTCAAAATCACTATAAAGTAAAAGATAAGCATGTAATCCAACTATTACTTCAGTAAAAACATACTTTTAAAAGCTATGCAGGGTCAAAATTATCATCACAATAACCAACACAGTGATCTTATATGAATCCAATTCATATTGATTCTTTACAGAATCTGTACACCCTCTGGTCTGAGAATCCAAGTATATAGATCATTAAGGTCAATTACACAGGGGGAAAAGGTCACGCTCCACGATGCTGACCACGGATTTTCCCGGGTGGCTGGATCACGGGTGATGTGCTTTTCTTCTGTGTGGTGTACACGCGAGGTTTCCAAGTCCGCTGCTCCAAAAAAGAGCCATGACTTTCATTATCAGACGAGGAGCGTTCTTCATGTATTTTACACTCCTGTACCTAACTACAGTTAGAGGATCAGGGTACATTTTCTAAAAGGCCGGGTCCCTCAAGGAGGCAGGAACTGATGTGAAGAAAGCAGCTTTCTCCCAGGTGTTCTGCATTTGCTCTGCCCCCATCTGACCTCCTGGGAGGATTAATGACCAGCCCTCCCCCCAGGGTTTCTGAGAAGTGACGCTACGGCTACACAGTGACCTTTCAACCGCCCTGGGCATGTTCTCTAGGGCTCAATGCTTCTTACCTGACACTCCAGACTCCTTGCGATACAACTGCTTTATATTTGTTCTACAGACCTCAACAGAGCTCAGCACAGCTCTCTCTCTCCACAGAGCAGACTTTGTCTATTTGTTGAGCATAAAATGAAATAACTCATTAATCGATTAATGTAATTAAATCGTAATTAAATTGATTACTTAATGTATTAATTAAAGTAAATACGGTAAAGTAAACCCAGCCCTCTGCTTCTCAGCCTCTAGAGGCAGCGCTCTGAAAAATTCTTAAAGAGATGGGGATACCAGACCACCTGACTTGCCTCTTGAGAAACCTGTATGCAGGTCAGGAAGCAACAGTTAGAACTGGACATGGAACAATGGACTGGTTCCAAATAGGAAAAGGCGTATGTCAAGGCTGTATACTGTTACCCTGCTTATTTAACTTCTATGCAGAGTACATCATGAGAAACGCTGGGCTGGAAGAAACACAGCTGGAATCAAGATTGCAGGGAGAAATATCAATAACCTCAGATATGCAGATGACACCACTCTTATGGCAGAAAGCGAAGAAGAACTAAAGAACCTCTTGATGAAAGTGAAAGAGGAGAGTGAAAAAGTTGGCTTAAAACTCAACATTCAGAAAACTAAGATCATGGCATCTGATCCCATCACTTCATGGGAAATAGATGGGGAAACAGTAGAAACAGTGACAGATTTTACTTTGGGGGGCTCCAAAATCACTGCAGATGGTGATTGCAGCCATGAAATTAAAAGACACTTACTTGCTCCTTGGAAGAAAAGTTATGACCAACCTAGACAGCATATTAAAAACCAGAGATATTACTTTGCCAACAAAGGTTCGTCTAGTCAAGGCTATGGTTTTTCCAGTAGTCATGTACAGATGTGAGAGTTGGACTATAAAAAAGCTGAGCACCGAAGAACTGATGCTTTTGAACTGTGGTGTTGGAGAAGACTCTTGAGAGTCCCTTGGACTGCAAGGAGATCCAACCAGACCATCCTAAAGGATATCAGTCCTCAATATTCATTGAAGGATGCTGTTGAAGCTAAAAAGCCAATACTTTAGCCACCTGATGCGAAGAACTGACTCTCTTGAAAAAAACCTGATGCTGGTAAAGACTGAATGCAGGAGGAGAAGGGGATGACACAGGATGAGATGGTTGGATGGCATCACCTACTCAATGGACACGAGTTTGAGTAAACTCTGGGAGTTGGAGATGGACAGGGAGGCCTGGCGTGCTGCAGTCCCCAGGGTCGCAAAGAGTCGGACACGACTGAGCGACTGAAGTGACTCAACTGAGAGGCAGCGCGCGGGAGGTGTAGTGGCAACGACTGAGGAGGGCTCCCACTAACCCAGATCAGGACTGACGGGAAGGCTTTCAGGAAACACCCGAAGCAACGAAGGAAGAAGGGGCTCCTCCCTGAGTCGGCTCTGAACTCACACAGTAAGGGGAACAGGCCGGGGGGGCCCGGGGTGGGGCACGTTTCAAGAAAGCAAGGCAGCCAACTCCTGCTCCTTGTATCATTCCCATGCAAGGGGACACGACCTGAGCCGTGGGTTCCTCGGCCAGCTTCATTATTCCAAAGAGAACTTAAATCAGCAAACAGCGTGAGGCAGGAGTAGCTGATCCCTGCTGGGGCACGACCTGCCACCTTTAATGACAGCAGTGGTTATCTCAGTTTCCACGGCCTGCGAAGCCCTGGCAGAGTTTCCAGGGTTCTTAGACAAGGCATTATTACTACAGTGACCCTGAGGAACAGGCTAATAAGAGAGGAAACACCATTACATTCTTTACTGTGAATTCTCAAACCAGTGGGTGTACAAACCATACAAAGAAAAACATAAGTTGCGTGCATAAAATTAATTTTGCTGGGTATTGTGATGCTGCTGTTAAGCCTTAGTACTTGTGATGGTTAAACTGAGCTGCTTCCTAGTGAAAATCACCTATACAAACTGCAGCTTAGAATGACAAAGTGTAGGCGAGGTGAACGCTGGTATCTGATCTCCCAATGAGACTGGGTGGCTCCACCTGTCACTAACCACAGTAAAGAATTTCTGTTTTGCCGCTGTTAACCCAAGAACTGCTGTTGTTGTTAAGTGATATCCACACAAGTGGACAAGGAAAGAAAAAAAATTAACCCACAGAAAACTTTCCTTTTTCACAGTCTTAAGGGGTGCGTTTATAAATATTCAGAACCTCTCTTGAGTGTAAAGGCAGTGCAACATTTACCGTTAACATACAGCTCTTCCATGATTTCAAAAATGCCCCGGGGAAGCCGCTGTGCATCTCTCAAGCTTCCTGTGTTTTACCACAACCTCTGCTTGAGATGTTTTTTAGGCCTAATTTGTCTAACTTGCTCTGTTTTCTTCACAGGACTGTAATTGTTAGGTACATGAGTGTTTTAAACAAACACAGCTGTAAACACTTAGGAAAATGAAAATTTGCCCTGGGGGAACACATAAGAAACTCGCTAGCCTTTTTAGTTCCGCAAAACAGCTATCTCACAGGGCCTCTGTCCTGAGACATGCCTATTTTCGTCATAGCTGGTATCACGTCACCTAAGCAGACCCAAAGTTACTACAAGAACAAAGTTCCTGGACCCAACAGCAAAAAGAATGGCTGTCGGTGACTTCACACCAGCAACTCCAACGCTTCCTGGTGGGCCTCCAAGGTGTCCCGCCTGAAGCAAGAAGACAGATGCCACATCACAACCCTTTGAGAATCAACTCTTTTTGATTAATGCAGTGATAATTTAAAAGCCGTATTTTATCACCTCCTTCCCACAAAAAAATTAAAAGGGCATGGCATTATACCTGAAAGTTCTGATATGCAGTAATTCAATTTCTACTACAAAAAAAAAAAAAAAAAAAAACAGAAAATAACAAATTATGGTAAGGATGTGGAGAAACGGAAACTGTGACCTGCTGACATGAATGTAAAATGGTGCCATGGAAAATAATATGGTGGTTCCTCAAAATATTAATTATCAATTAACAGAGATACCACATGGCCCAGCAATTTCACTTCTAGACATAGACCCAAAAGAGAGCAGAACCTCAGAGAGGTATTTGCATACCCATGTTCATGGCACCATCATTCACAATAGCCAAAAAGGTGAAAGCAACCCAAATGACCATCCAATAAACAACATATGGTATATGTGCATAAAATGGAATATTAGTCATAAAAAAGAGGGAAATTCTGACACATGCTACCACCTGGATGAATCTTGAGACATAATACTAAGTGAAGTAAGCCAGTCATAAAAGAACAAATACTGTCTGATTTCACATATATGAGGGACCCAGAGTATTCAAATTCATAGACGCAGGAAGTACAAAGGTGGCTGCCAGGGGCTGGGCTCTCATTGTTTGGTCACTAAGCCATGTCCGCAGGGAGAACAGGGTACAGAATTTCGGTTTTGCAAGAAGACAAAAGTTCTGAAGGTGGGGGGTGAGGATGGTTGCACAGTAATGTGAATACAGCCACTGAACTGTATGCTTACAAGTGGTTAGCTCGTAAGCTTTATGTTACATATTATGTTAGTGTGCACTGGGCTTCCCAGGTGGCAACAGTGGTGAAGAACCCCCCCGCCAATGCAGGAGACACAGGTTCGATCCCTGGGTCAGGAAGATCCCCTGAAGGAGGGCATGGCAACCCATTCCAGTATTCTTGCCTGGAGAATCCCATGGACAGAGGAGCCTGGCGGGCTACAGTCCAAGGGGTTGCACAAAGTCAGATATGACTGAAGCGACTTAACATGCAGGCCTATGATAATAAAGTTCCACAGCTTAAAAAACAGACATTTATTCTCTGACAGTCTCAGAAGCTAGACGTGCAAGATCAAGCTGTGAGCAGCATTGGTTTCTTCTGAGGACTTTCTCCTTAGTCATCGACAGCCGCCTTCTCCCCCTGCCTCCAGCACGGTCTTCCCTCTGTAACTGTCTCTGCCCAGATTTCTTCTACTTATCAGGACACAGTCTTACTGGATTAGGGCCCACCCCAGGGATCTCATTTTAGCTTACCTCGTTAAAGACCCTATCTCCAATTATACTCACAATCTGGGGTACTGGAGATTAGGGTTTCAGTATATAACTTGTGCCGGGGGGATACAACTCAGCCCACAGAATGTATATTTGATCACATTTTTAAAATAACAACACAATAAAACAAATGAGAGCAGGCAGAGGGGAAAGAACAATCTGAGGGAGGCTCTGAGGATGGGAAAGGATGTGATCAGAGAAGAAAGAAGGCCCGGGGAGGCTGCAGCAAAGGGGGGAGTGATTGCCAGGATGAAAAACAGAAGGTAAATGAAAATACCGTCCTTGAAAATGCACTCCAAAATTTACAAAAACTCAAAACAAGTAAACCTTCTTAAAGGAATAATCATGACAACTTACGTAAAAGAGGTATTGCTAGTTAGCTCGGGGAGACTTCTCTGCACTGAAAAACAGATACACTACTTCAGAGTGTCATCTCTGCATTTTTGTTAAGAGTCTTAAATCTTCTAAAAACTTTTTCTCAGCCATGAGTTTTTTTTTAAAAATATTATTCTGGTGAAATATACATAACATAAAATTTACCATTTTAACCACTTGTACAGTTTTTCTTTATAGATACATCACTACTTAAAAGAAAATGTCCCTTAAGTCAGAGTACATGGTTAAATGGAGAAAAGAATGGTTAGTAAGTAATGCTATCATTTTACAAAGCCCACTGATTTTTCTATTAAATTTCTGAAATGCGTTAACCAGGAAGTCAGGAAGAATACCTTTAGAGATTTGGGTTAAAAATACCCAAATTAGCGACCTGGGTCAGCATGCACCGCCCAACTCCTCTGTTCCCCGGGTGCTGGCCGCCCTGCAGTCTGACACCACTGAAACACTGAGATCTGTGAGCATCAAGCATCACAGGCTTGTACTTCAACTTGAATAGCACGCACTTCACAGAAAACATTCAGAGTTTCTGAATGTCAAGGGTATGTTTTCAACCAAAATTGTTTCACAATAGGGGTAGATTAGAAGGAGGGATTGGAAAAAAAAGATTCCAAAATTTTTAAAGTGCCAAAACCTACTTTTCAATTCTGTCAAAGATTAACCGCAAGTAAACAGAGAAAAAGTTAGCATGCTTTCATCACAGTGGCAAGAACACTGACTGCTGGTCATATGTGCGCAGCCTTTTCCTTTCCTCCTGGTGCAATGGACACTGCCCACAAAAAATAAATTCCACCACATATCACAGCTTCTCTCTTTCTCTCTCATATATTCAGAATATACGAGGAACACCCCCCAGTCAGTAAGAGAAAACTGGGAAAACATAGCAAACGCTCACAGAAGAAGAGAGAAAACATGACAGGGTTGAGCCCGGGTCTCCGGCCTTGTGGGCAGATTCTGTACCATCTGAGCCACCAGGGAAGCCTAGTCAATATATCGTTAACCTCATTAACAATCAAGAAACTGAAAAGTAAAGTCACAATGGTAAACTGTATTACACATAAATTATACCTCAATTTTAGAAACACACAGTAAGATAGGATTGCATACCCACCAAACAGGCAGAACTATTTGAAATCTTATCACACAAAGGTCATCAGGCCAAAGGCAATTTCACACACCAGTGTAGTCTATCCTGATACAACTACTCTGGAAAAGAGCTGTCATCACCTAGTAAAATTAAATGTGCATATATACTCTATGACCCAGCAATTCCACTTCTAGGTTTATACATTTAGAGAAACTCTAACATAAATGCAATGCATAAATGCAATGCATAAATGCAATGCAGAGGACGTATGTTCATACCAATCTTTCTCATGACTGCAAAAAGTTACACAACACCACAAATGTTCATCGGCAGCAGAAAAGAGAATTAAATGTGGTACATTCTTAAAATGCAATGCTATACAGCAATAAAGTAAATAAAATATAGCTTCATGAATAAACACGGATGAATCTCAGAAACAATCTTGAGTGAAACAGCACAGCGAGAGAAGAATACAAGTTACATGATTCTATATAAAGAGTAAAAGCAGCTAAAATTAAACAATGTATTGTTGGGAGATAAATACACGTAAGACAAACCCATTTTTCTTAAAGGCGAGGCAGTGACTTAAAAAGTGAAGGAAAATGGATACCACGGGAGGCAGACGGGATGAAGATGATACAATCAAGAAGGACATACAGGTTTCTAAGATACTGAAAATGTGATGTTCCATCTCTTAAGCTACGCAGTAGGTACAAAATTTTACTATTTTTCTTTAAATCATGCATATACTGATATATATCCTTATATATGGATGTATATGATATATCTCTCATTTGAAAACATAAAGGCCAAATGCTATTTTTTCAAAAACAACCTTGAGGTGTCAGTTTCAAGATGGTTGATAGCCTGGTTCTCCTACCTGAATCCCTAATGAAGTGAAAGCATCAAAAAATAAAACAGAAGAATTCTATAAGATTAAAAAGAGTTTGCTGGAAGAGAACTTTAAATGGACAAGAGATTTCAACAAACTTCTGGGAAACAAAACAGGAGATGGAAATGCGCTGTCAGATGAAACAGTGAGGGACAGCTGCCACCCAGGGCCACCAAGGAGATGGTCTGTTCCAGAGAACACCAGGGAGACTCCAGACTGCGTCAGCAGGTATCACAGAGCAGGGAGGAGGGCAGGGGGCGGTGAACAGGGATGGAGGGGTATCAGCGAGCTCCCCAACCCGCCTCCCTACCCTCCAACAGAGCCTTCAGGCAGCACCGCCAAGCGTAAGGACAGACAAGCATCTGGGGGTTCGTTTCTAAAGGAACGGAGCCAACTATGGCAGCAGGAAATGAGAGATGGCCTGCGGAGGTTTCGGAGTAAATCCTCCCTGTCGGGGCACTTCTGGGGTGAAGCAAAGCCACACACTCATACACATACACAGCTCTATTTTGAATTCCTGCTCAAGGGAGAGGTGGGGTAGAGCAGATATAGCCTCTACATACAGATCTTTGCAAGATAATAGAGAAAGACCTTTATTGTTAATTATGAATAGCAACTAAGTCTACCAGGAAAATCAGAAACATTAAGGGGGGGAAAGCTGACACTGAGAAGAAAGGGAGTTAATTCAGGAAACAGAAGAGCCCTTTAAAAAGAAGTTAGCGCTAATACCACTCAAACAGATTCAAGGTATTACAACCACTGAACAAGAATGAGATGCACAAAAATAAAATGACTGGAGAAAAATAAAGAACTTTAAAAGCATTTTTGAAAATATAATCACCAAAATAAAAATTCTGTAAAAGTACTGTGAGATGACAGGAAATTTCTCAAAACATGTTTAAAAAAATAAAAAGACAAAAGGATAGAAAATGGGAAAGACTAGATTAGAGACAAGAACCAGTGCAAGTAGGTGTGAATTCCAACTAAATGCTGCGTGATTGCAGGCATGCTCAGCAGTGTCTGACTCTTTGCGACCCCATGGACTCTTTGCAGCCCACCAGGCTCCTCGGTCCATTGGATTCTCCAGGCAAAATACTGGAGTGGGTTGCTGTTTCCTTCTCAAGTGTATCCAGGGATCGAACTGGCGTCTCCTGCATGGGCAGGCAGATTCTTTACCACTGTGCCACCTGGGAAACCCTGAGTGGTCCCATGTTAAATGCCCCCATGCCAGCTCCGACATTCAGAGAACCATGGTAGCTGCCTGGTTCAAGGGGAATGGAACTGTAAGCTGACTTAAACCAACCAAATTTTCTCTTTTGAGAAAAAGACTTAGGAAAAACATAGGCTCTCACACGGGCCTAAAACCAAAAACTCATGTCAAGGCTGGAAGGTATGTTAGCCCATGGGACTCAGAAGGAAATAGACACAGGAAAGGCAAAATGAGAGAGGCGGCTAAGAGACCACGATTCGTGGCTTTTTGGGGCCCATTCCACAGTCCCTATTGGGCCCACTGGTGTCACAGAGATGGGTTAACTCCTACATCTTTAAGTCTTTTTCTATTTTATTTAATTTGGGAGGGCTTCTGTTCTTTGCAACCAATAAACCCTGACTAAAACAGCAAGTGTCTGCTTTCTGGAGCCACACGGTAACCAGGAGACACAACACTGTCTGCTGTACCATGGGGATACCCTGAGTCTCCCTCCACCGACAGTGCAGAGCACAACGCGGGCTCCCGCTGCCTGTCATTCTGTCAGCACGCCACACAAACGGAGCCAGGCCGTACAGCTGAACGTCAGGGCGATCAAATGCTGTATGTGATCAAATGCTCCAAGTAATTAAAATGGCAAAGTCTAGAAGTAAACAAACAGTGTACTCAATGAAAACTTGAAATTGTGGAACAACTGGAAAAGGAGGAGAATGTTAACTTGTCTTGCGATATGGAACAAGAGGACAAACGCTGCAAGATTTGGAAGAAAAAGAACAAATCAATGTGTTTTGTATCCCCACTGAGTTTTTCAATCAGCCTGAAAAATTAGAAAGCCATGCAAAAATTCTCTTTTCATGACATGAATAAAGCTGATTTACTTAGAAAAGAGTACAGAATGCCATTGTTTAGATTAATCGGAACCAAACAAGAAAAAAAAAAAATTCTTTGAAGTTCAAGAAATAGAAGGAAATTCTTTCACGCATTTCCTGGCTGGATAACCAGAGTCAAACCATAACATGAAAATCTTAAGCCCATATGAGACCTTGAAAAATGAATACAGATATTTTCCAACTTAGAATTGTTCAACTTAAGATTTTTATACCTTATGATGGGGCGAAAGCCATACATGCATTCAGTAGAAATGGTACATGGAATTCTGAATTTTTATCTTGTCCCATGATAGTGATAGGCAGTACATACACTCTCGCAATGCTGGGCAGCTCCCAGTCAGGCACAAAAGTGTAAACAACCAATATACTTACTACCATTCACACCCATCAATCATTTTGTTTTTCACTATCAATATTTGTCGAGGGAGTGCGCAATTTCCTCGGTTCTGTCCCACTGCAGCAAAAATCTGAAGCGACAGATGGACCCAGTGTTACAGCTCAGTTTTATCTGGCAAGCAAAGGAAAATACATCCTCAAGGCATGAGGGCAGGTGGACCCAAAAGACATGAAGAGAGCCAGAGGCTCAATTTTGTTTCCTCCTTTTATAAGTTTTTTTTTCTCCTCCGCCTGAGCCTGCCCTCTGTAAACTGGGCTAGCCAGGAGGCTGTTTGCTTCACGTGGGGTCCTCACCCTGGTCCGCAGACCTCCCTTTGTTCTATCCTCATGGGCTTTTCCCTTCTTGGTCTTTTAGCCACCGCCATGATGGACTCCCTATTCTATTCTAACTACCTAACACATTCAATACATTACCTGAGATATTATTACCTTTGTTATAAAATAGGCTTCGTGTTAGATGATTCTTCCCAATATAGGCTAATATAAGCGTTCTGAACACATTTAAGGTAGGCTGGGCTAAGCTATGATGTTCAGTAAGTGCAGTGTATTAAATGCATTTTCAACTCAGAATATTTTGAACTTACAATGGGCTTACTGGGATGTAACCCTATCGTAAGTCAAGGAAGATCTGTACTGTGCAACTGACCAGGGAAGAGAAGGGCCGCCATGTGAAGGGTAAGGGGACGCAGTGTGTATGTTCCCATGGTTACCAGCCAGACTTGTCTTTCCTAGACTTTCTGATTTCACAGACCAGTAAAATTACATACACACACACACACACACACTGCCAACTCAACTGTCAATTATATATATGTGCGTGCATGTTAAGTCACTTCAGTCGTGTCCGACTCCATGACCCCATGGACTGTAGCCCACCCACAAGGCTCCTCTGTCCATGGAATTCTCCAGGCAAGAATACTGGAGTAGGTTGCCATGCCTTCTCCAGGGTGTCTTCCCAACCCAGGGATCAAACCTGTATCTCCAGCATTGGTAGGTGGGTTCTTTACCACTAACACCACCTGGGAAGCCCCCCACCAATTACCTATATTTCCAAATAAATATAATTTGAGGCCATTACTATCACTAGGTGTTACTACCATTATTTAATTATTTAGAAGACATTTTTATGCCAAAAAAAGTAGGAAGGATTTGATCTCAGCATTTCTAAAGCCCTTGAGAACATCATCACAGGCAGGAAAATACACTTATACTGCATCAATTTTGTTTCAGTTTTGTTCAGGTGTTGCTTTAGCTCTGATTTTTAATCATTCCCTAATCCCCAGGATCCCCCAACTCCATTATTCCATTAGTCCTTACCTCAAAAAGGTTATCATAAAGTAGGGAAAGCAGTTAATACACAAATGGAACACAAGGATCAAGCAACATTTGGGAGTCAAAACACGACAGAGATGGCTTCACATACATAAGGGCTGAAAAGCTTCCCTGGAGGTTTAAGGAAGACAGGTGTGGACACAGGAAGGAGGAGGAAAGCTGAGCACGTGATGAACACAGCTCAGAGTGAACAGAGGGATATTAAAGCAAGAACAGGAAAGGTGCAGGAGATGCCGAGGAATAGGCCTCAGCAGAGGAGAGAACTGACAAGGGGCACTCTTGTGATCTGGAACTGGGAAGCTATGGGGGAGTTCACTGGATGCCGGGCTGCAGAGCTGGGACTCTGTTCAGAAGCAGCAAAGAATCTCCACTGGAACTAGCATGACAAGGGAAGCGTATCAGCAATATTAACCCAGCAGAATCTATGAGTTTAGCATTAAGATTTGGTAACTTTAGTAATTTCCTGAGCAGTTAAGCAATTACCTCTAGTGCTGGCCCATACTCTTGCCTGGAAAATCCCATGAATGGAGGAGCCGGGTAGGCTGCAGTCCATGGGGTCGCCAGGAGTCAGATATGACTGAGCATCTTCACTTTCATTTTTCACTTTCATGTGCTGGAGAAGAAAATGGCAACCCACTCCAGTGTTCTTGCCTGGAGAATCCCAGGGACGGGGGAGCCTGGTGGGCTGCCATCTATGGGGTCACACAGAGTCGGACACGACTGAAGCGACTCAGCAGCAGCAGCTAGTTCTGGCCCAGAAGGTTCTCTTTGAGAAAATCCAGGCCCACCGACCCTCTATGAAACGCACTGCCACTGTCTCTGCACCTGCAGCCTTGGGGGCGGTGGCTGTCTTAATACCCCTGCTGCTGCCGCTGCTGCTGCTAAGTCACTTCAGTCATGTCCGACTCTGTGTGACCCCAGAGACGGCAGCCCACCCCTGAAAATCATTTACTTTGCTTTGTCTCAGGTATGGCTGCCAACTCCTCTAGGGTTTTGCTCTTGGTAACATCAAAGTATTCACTGGTGGAAATAAGAAAATGAAAGAGTGCTATTTTAGAAGAGAATCCTAAGTGATCAATTAATAGAAATGCCCACTACATAATTGAAGATTCATTCATTTATTCAACAACATTTATTGAGGCCCCCGTTTGGCAACCAACGGCGTGCCAGACAACCAAAAAAGGATATAGGTCCCTGCCCCTGTGAAGCTTACATTCAAGGAGAGATACAGACACAAACAACAATAAATACAATACATACAATATCTGCAAGCATGTAAAAAGTGTTTGGGGAAAAAAAAGATGGACGAGAAAAAGAAAAGGAAAAGCTAAAGAAGAAAAAAACTCAAATACTAATTGAAACTAAGAGACAGGACGAGTTCCCTAAGAGAGCAGACTATCTGGTTAATGCCCTTTTCACTTCTAAAATTCTACCACTCCAGATCAAGGAATTTGACACAGACAAACTCAACCTTCTTTACACAGAAGGTAAGATCAAAGCAACACAGAATTGTTGTGGCTTAAATAACAGAGACCCATCACCAGGGAACTGTCCTCTAACACGTGAGGAAATGGAGCCCCACAGCATTTAACTAGGGGGGAGGGTGCAGAATGGGAGTTCCAGAACTCTCTAGCTTCTTGTAACTTTTAATAGCAGAAGCCACTTCAGCCACTTCAAAAGTACTTCAAACTCTATTGGAGGCAAGGAAAAATATTTTTATTACATAAATAAATATTAATATAATATTATCTAAGTATATAATATTTTATAGAATATAGTTATGTCTATATTTCTATATTATATAATTATATATATAAAGCTAATATAATTAGCTATATAATAGCAATAACAAAAATAGCGAGCACTTAAGCGAGCACTTACTTGTGCCAGACACTCTTCTAGATCCTTGTCATGAACAATAAACCATTTTAATCCTCACAACAACCCTGTGAGACAGTCAGACTCCACAGTGAGTAGCTTTAACACCATGCCACCCCTTCAATTACTTACACATACCTTCATAGAGCATAATTCTTGCCACTAACCAGAAAACCGACATCTAGATTTTTCACTGGGGCTTGGCAGAGTTAGATTATATTTGTATGTCATAATGCAACTATTCAAGCTTCATTTGAAGTAAATGTGCTTTAGAAGTAAAGGGAATTTAAAATATAATATAATATATATTATATAATATATACTATATAATATAATCAATATTATGCTGAGAAACTGGTATTTCGGTAACTCAAAAAAAGGGTTCTCAGCAATATGTTTTCAACTAAATACTACTTCAAAGAAACTACTTCAAGACCTTAAGCAAAGTTTTTAAGAAATGAAATTCTGGTTTTCCTGTTTTTGTTTCACTTAAACAAACCTTATGCTTTGGTTTTTCAGAGAAAGGGAAGGGAGAGAGAAATACAACGGAAAAAAGTTCTTTCCCTTAGTATTTTTCTAAGCATCTGATGTTTAAAATTTTAGATTAGATTTTAGAAAAATTAGAATCATGATGCTTACCAACAATATATGATAACATGGTAACAGAATATAACACATTTTTAAATTTTTAAAAAACAAAATTTCCCTTCCTCAATACAAATACAGATTTTGCAAATTCAGTTATAACATAAAATGTTACGCTGTATCCAAAGCTGATGATCTTTTTGCCTTCAGTTTAGTACGTTCATTTTCATTTCAATGGACTTCCTTATTAGAGTTTTTACTACATGTTACATACTATTACAATTCACCACATGGATCTGTCTACATTTTCTGGTTGTACTAGAATTTAATCATAAAGAATAGCAGCTGAATACATGGATCATTGGCTACAGCTCACAACCATTTTAGAGGTAATGTAAGCTGCATAGCACAGTAGGTACATCTACACTATCTGTCTGCATAGATCTCAGAGCAACTTCTAATCCTTTACTGATAAAACTGTCCCTCTCGTAACTCGTTATCTTTTTCCTATGAGAGAAGAGAACAGATCTTTCTTACTGTAGGGCAAGGTAAGGGAGATGCCAGGCTCTCAACTTTGATACATCAGTGTATTCAGATAAGACACAAAGAGGAAAACAGCACCTGTTGGTTCCTAAATTCTACATTCTTTTCTCATACTTGAGTGAGTGAGTGACAGTCACTCAGTCATGTCCGAGCCTTTGCAACCGCCTGGACTGTAGCCCTCCAGGCTTCTCTGTCCATGGAGTTCTCCAGGCAATACTGGAGTGGACTGCCATTTCCTTTCTCACACTTAGAAGGATCCTATTTCATTGCGCCATATTTTCAAACACACAATCCCTTTGATCTTCAGCGTATTTCAGAACCTCCACCTGAAATACTACGTATTTCTTTCTCCTTATCTTTACCACCACGGAGGGCCCAACATGAAGCTATTTTTGAATGGTCTAGTAATGGCTATTATTTGAGTGCCAGATGGTGCAAGACACTGGGACAACACTGTAAAGAAAATAAACAAGAGCAGCAGCATCCTTGTCTTTAAACAGCTTTTAAAACCAGTAGGATTAGATAAGTATACCACTTGTGGCCAGCACTGTAGCCACAAGGTATAAGGAAAGCCTGAATTAAGGTGTTACAGACATTTAAGGGGGAGGAGGGACTCTGAGCTTTGCTGCAGCCAACATGTAGAGGGAAACATGATCTCTTATAAGAGTCAGTGTCCCCAGGGTAAAAATAAACCAGCTGCTCAGGCAAAGAACAACTATTTTTGCTACTGAGATTAGAAAGCAATTCAACCTATGGTTACTGAGAGAGGCTTCTGTTCAATGTAAAAAAAATCCTAAGGATGTATTTTTACAATAAATAAGGGTAAGTGTGAAGAGGGCTGAGAAACTCACTAAGAAATCTAACACTGATGCATTGCAGAAAGGCAGGTTCAGCTCAACCATGACTGCAAACTCCACACCAGCAAAAGATCCTGAAACATGACTGACACATTGAGAATACTGCATCTCTCTGGGGGGAATGAGTGCCTGCATGCTAAGTCGCTTCAGTTGTGTCCGATTCTGTGTGACCCCATAGACTGCAGCCTGCCAGGCTCCTCTGTCCATGGGGATTCTCCAAAAACGAACACTCCAATGGGTTCCCACGCCCTCCTCCAGAGACTCTTCCCGACCCAGGGATTGAACCCACGTCTCTTACACCTCCTGCGTTGGCAGGCAGGTTCTTTACCACCAGCCCCACCTGGATATGGGGTCTAAATATGTAAAAACCACTGTGTTATTTAACTGAATTCATTTATCCTTACGCAAACAGAATCACAAAGCTATTCTGATGTCAACATTTGACATGTAAATAGAAAGGAGGTCACCAGCTGAAACAGATAAAAGTGACATATCTTAGAATCACTATTTTAAAAGACAAACTTCCTAAAAATATCTCATCTGATACTCACTTAATTCTACAAAGCTTTTTGTACCACTTCTTCCCAGGTGGTGTAAGTGGCAAAAAATCCGCCTGCCAATGCAGGAGATGTAAGAGATGCAGATCGCATCCCCGGGTCAGGAAGACCCCCGGAGGAGGAAACTAGGAAACGGCAACGCACTCCAGCATTCTTGCCTGGAGAATCCCATAGACAGAGGAGCCTGGCTGGCTACAGTCCACAGGGTCACAAAGAGTCAGACACGACTGACGACTCAGCACAAAGTTTTCAGTTCAGTCGCTCCGTCATGTCCGACCCTTTGGGAAGCCATGGACGCCAGGCCTCCCCGTCCATCACCAACTCCTGCAGCCCACTCAAACCCATGTCCACTGAGCCGGTGATGCCATCCAGCCATCTCATCCTCTGTCATCCCCTTCTCCTCCTGCTTTCAATCTTGCCCAGCATCAAGTCTTTTCCAATGACTCAGTTCTTCCCATCAGGAAGCCAAAGTATTGGAGTTTCAGCTTCAGCTTCCAATGAACATTCAGGACTGATTTCCTTTAGGATGGACTGGTTGGATCTCCTTGCAGTCCAAGGGACTCTCAAGAGTCTGCTCCAATACCACAGTTCAAAAGCATCAATTCTTTGGCGCTCAGCTTTCTTTACAGTCCAACTCTCACATCCATACATGACTACTAGAAAAATCATACCTTTGACTAGACAGACCTTTGTTGGCAAGGTAATGTCTCTGCTTTATAATATGTTGTCTAGATTGGTCATAGCTTTTCTTCCAACGGGTAAGCACCTTTTAATTTCATGGCTGCTGTCACCATCTGCAGTGATTTGGGAGCCCCAAAAAATAAAAGCTCTCACTGCTTCCAATGTTTGCCCATCTATTTGCCGTGAAGCAATGGGACTGGATGACATGATCTTAATTTTCTGAATGTTGAATTTCAAGCCAACTTTTTCACTCTCTTCTTTCACTTTCATCAAGAGGCTCTTCAGTTCTTTGCTTTCCGCCAAAGGGTGGTGTCATCTGTGTATCTGAAGTTACTGATATTTTTCCCAGCAATCTTGATTCCAGCTTGTGCTTCATCTAGCCCAGCATTTCACATGATATACTCTGCATATAATTTAAATAAGCAGGGTGACAATGTACAAACTTGACACACTCCTTTCCCAATTTGGAACCAGTTTGTTGTTCCACGTCTAGTTCTAACTGTTGCTTTTTAAATTGCATACGATTTCTCAGGAGGCAGGTAAGGTTTTTCCACAGTTCGTTGTGATCTACAGTCAAAGGCTTTTGCATAGTCAATAAAGCAGAAATAGATGTTTTTCTGGAAATCTCTTGCTTTTTCTATGATCCAAGGGATGTTGGCAATTTCATCTCTGGTTCCTCTGCCTTTTCTAAAACCAGCTTGAACATCTGAAAGTTCACAGTTCACGTATTGCTGAAGCCTGGCTTGGAGAATTTTGAGCATTACTTTACTAGCATGTGAGGTGAGTGCAATTGTGTGGTAGTTTGAGCATTCTTTGGCATTTCCTTTCTTTGGGATTGGAATGAAAACTGACCTTTTCCAATCCTGTGGCCACTGCTGAGTTTTCCAAATTTGCTGGCAAGTTGAGTGCAGCACTTTCACAGCATCATCTTTTAGGATTTGAAAATAGCTCAACTGAAATTCCACCACCTCCACTAGCTTTGTTTGTAGTGATGCTTCCTAAGGCCCATTTCACTTTGCATTCCAGGATGTCTGGCTCTAGGCTGGTGATCACACCATCATGATTATTTGGGTCATGAAGATCTTTTTTGTACAGTTCTTTTGTGTATTCTTGCCACCTCTTCTTAATAATTTCTGCTTCTGTTAGGTCCATACCATTTCTGTCCTTTATTGAGCCCATCTTTGCATGAAATGTTCCCTTGGTATCTCTAATTTTCTTGAAGAGATCTCTAGTCTTTCCCATTCTATTGTTTTCCTCTATTTCTTTGCACTGATCACTGAGGAAGGCTTTCTTATCTCTCCTTGCTATTCTTTTGAACTCTGCATTCAAATAGGTATATCTTTCCTTTTCTCCTTTGCCTTTCACTTCTCGTTTTCTGTACCACTTAAATTTATCTCAGCATAGGTTCATAGCTTTCCCATTTTATAAGAAAGGACAGGGTTGTTTGAGGTAAGGACAAGACTTTGTCAAGTTTAAAATTGGTGTGTGGGGTAGAGCGGGGCGGTGAATTTCTGCTGGAGGTTACACAGGGCAAATTTAATAATCACAGATACCCCTTAATTATTTGGCTTTTTTAATTTAAAAGACTTTTGTTATAAAGGATTAATGACTCAACGCAAAAGTTTCCTTCTATAAAAGAAAAGAAAAGACTTTTCTTCAGAGGACAGAATTCAGGAATGATTGGCAGAAAGAAGTAAATTCTTTTCACCCACCCAGTGACCTGCTCATTGCTCAACAGTGAACAATATCCAGTCTTCTGAGGCAGGATTTGCTCACATTGATTGGAAATAAAAGTGTTACTAGATCATGTCAGCTCAAATTTCAACAATTAGTCCCAGGCCATTAATAACATCAACTCCAAGTTTCCAAATGAAACAACTATTACAACTTATGAAAGACTGACCGAAACTTCCAACAATTTTACAAAGACTCATTCACCTGGAAATGAATAACTCATCAAGAGGCAGAGTGGAGGGTCAGTGTGCAAACATCTACACATGAACTTGGCTCCTGCTGTTACATCATTTTTCATTTAGTTTTGTCAGGCAGTTCAGTTCAGTTCAGTCGCTCAGTCGTGTCCGACTCTTTGCGACCCCATGAATCGCAGCATGCCAGGCCTCCCTGTCCATCACCAACTCCTGGAGTTCAATCAGACTCACGTCCATTGAGTCAGTGATGCCATCCAGCCATCTCATCCTCTGCCGTCCCCTTCTCCTCCTGCTCCCAATCCCTCCCAGCATCAGAATCTTTTCCAATGAGTCAACTCTTCACATGAGGTGGCCAAAGTACTGGAGCTTCAGCTTTAGTATCCTTCCTTCCAAAGAAATCCCAGGGCTGATCTCCTTCAGAATGGACTGGTTGGATCTCCTTGCATCCCAAGGGACTCTCAAGAGTCTTCTCCAACACCACAGTTCAAAAGCATCAATTCTTCAGCACTCAGCCTTCTTCACAGTCCAACTCTCACAACCATACATGACCACAGGAAAAACCATAGCCTTGACTAGACAGACCTTTGTTGGCAAAGTAATGTCTCTGCTTTTCAATATGCTCTCTAGGTTGGTCATAAGAATAGGGAAAAGGAGTCCAAAATGGTGGTGGCTAAAAGACAAAGAAGGGAAAAGCCTGTGAAAATAGAACAAAGGAAGGTGAAAGAAAGGTCTGAGGACTGGAGTGAGGACCTCAGGCAGAGCAGCACTCCTGGCTGGGCCCAATCTGCAGAGGGCAGGCCCAGGGGGAAGAAAACATACGAAAGGAGGAGCCAAGCGCTCTTGCTCTCTCTCTCTCCCCACCCCTCCACCCCCCACCTCCCGCCACGCTCCTCCACTCTCTTTCTCTTCTTCAAGGATGGATTCTCCTGCTATCTTCTAAATAAAACAGAACTGTAACACTGATTTGTCTAAGAGCTATGACACGGTTTGTTCAAGACCTGAGAGAGCTGTGACACGCCAAGGGCTTTAATGTCCCAAATGGCTCCAAATCATCATTGTGACGAGACAAGAACCAAGGAGCATACACTCGCCTGACAGTTTTATTGTCTGCGACTATATGTATCATTTGCCTAAAAAAACTATCAATTAAGACAAAGTTCATAGAAAACAAAGAACATATAAATTTAAAATGTGATGAGTCTTTGTATTTATGTACTGACCAATAACATCCTACTCATTCATATAGTGAACAGCATAGTTGCACTATCTATCAGGTCCTCATCTCATTCTTCCCAGGTGATGCTAGTGATAAAGAATCCACCTGCCAATGCATGAGACGTAAGAGACGCAGACTGGATCCCTGGTTCAGGAAGATCCCCTGGAGGAGGGCATGGCAACCCACTCCAGTATTCTTGCCTAGAGAATCCCATGGACAGAGGAGCTTGGTGGGCTACAGTCCATAGGGTCACACAGAGTTGGGCATGATTAAAGCAACTTAGCATGCACGCATATCTCATTCTACAAAGAATCCGAGATGGTCTGAGAAATGTATGTATTACAGAAGGAAATTAAAAATCATGACCAAGCAAAGCTCACTTGGGAAACACATACATTAAAACTGGAACAATCCAGAGAAGATTAGCATGACCCCTGCACAGGGATGCCACACAAATTTGTGAACTAATGATATTTTTAAAGATTCTTGACCAAGGAATGCTTAAAGAAGAAAATGAAGACTGTGCCTGGCATAAGAGATATTGGTATAGAACCCAGATATGGAGAGCTATTTGAGTCCTACACAGTGACTACAGCTAAGCAGGGAATCTGAGTGCCTCCTAGCAGCCAAGATGAAAAAGTAAATGTGGTCAGTTATATGACTTTCTATGAAGAACAAAATTTCCACTCCTCCAGGGAAGCAAAGCCGTTTCCAAACACTTGCTGTGAAACAGCTGCTCTAGGAGACGCAGAAAGACATGACGGAAGAATTTTCCATTATCTCAAATAAGGTCACAAAGCTGTTTTTTGTTGTGTTTTTTTTTTACGTTGTCCCAGATTAAAACCAAATTCTACAATGCAATCAAGATCATATAGCCCAGGAGCCCAAATTTTCCCAGCAATACGGTGGATTGAGCTGAGAGTAAAAAGCTGGAAGTCCAACAGTGTAGTTTAGGAGATTATTAGCATTAAAGTGCAAGAACAAAAATTAAAATAAATCACCAAAATTATGATGCTCCTAAGTTTCCATCCTCACCTCCTTTCTTTGTACAAGTCAGTCCCTGGCCACTGTGATCTAGCCCACAAATGGAACCACTTTTCACTTTCACTTTCTATTACCACTCCAACCTACACCTTCCAACCCAGAGCTAAAGTATTATCTTCATGTACTTATCTGACATTCCTACCTCAAGGTCCCACCAGTACCAGCTCCACAAGTCCCAAACTAATCTTAGCTATCTGACCTCTCAAACACATTTTTCCTTCTGCCATCCTCAGCTAGTCATAAAAACCCTATCCTCGGGACTTCCCTGGCGGTCCAGAGGTTAGGACTCTGTGCTTCTACTGGAGAGGGCACAGGTTTGATCTCCAGTTGGGGAACAAAGATTCTGCATTCCTTATAGTGTGCCCTCCCCCGCCCCCCACAAAAAAAATCCTATCCTCTTAGTCACCTGGGCTTACGTCCTTGCAGTCAGTTTTCTCCTTTTCCTTAACTGCCCACATCCGATCAGTAGTCTGCCCTACTATTCTCCCCGTCCACATTCTCTAATCCAGTCCCAGGCCCACTTTTCTAGATCATATCCCCAATATCTCAGGGTCATCAGACCACACGCCTTCCTGAATCATCTCCACTCTCTCTCTCTCCACTCCACTTTCTCATATATGCTACTGCAGAAGAACGTTCCTAAGGTTATGACTATGTCAGTCCACTTAAAAAAAAAAAAGAAACCTGTAACAGGTTCCCTCCGCTTACCTGAAGCAAATCTGCCTACCTAAGCCCCCACTGCCCTCTTTCTACATGGCTTCTGCTCCAGCCAGTGTATAGGCCCTTGAGTCTAGCCACTCCTGCTATAAGCTGGATCTTCCCTTTTGTTCACGGTTGTATACCCATGAGACGGCCTTCTCTTCACATCTGCATATTTAAGGATGAAGCTGAAATGTCACCTCACTCAGGAAGCCTCTGTACTTCTCTCTGTGAGAAGTAACACCTCCTCCTCTCCGTCCTCCTGCACTCGTCCAGGGCTCTTAGCCCAGAGAGCAACTAGCACATCCTATCCTCGCTCCCTCCCCATCTAGCCTATGTTTGAGGCTGCTCCAAAATCGCCACCCCCAAACACACATCTGGTTCGGGCAGCACCCTGTCGCCCCTCAGGTCTCACATCCCTCCAGTCACCCACAGCATCTTGCTCCTACATGAATCACTGCACATATTGATTCTACCGTAGTTCACTGTTTATGCATCTGCCTCCTCCAGGGCAAGGCTCAAATCTTATTTATCTCTGCAATCTAACATGGCCAGCTATCCACACACCATCCGAGCTCCACTCCCTGCAGAACAAGTCTTCTCTTGCTTACTTATTGTGTGTCTCTCCCACCAGAACGTACTAAGTGAGAACACAGAGTTTGCTTGCGTTAATCTCATCTTTCTTCCCAGCAACTACAACAGTGTCAGGCACAGACTAGGTGAGCCAAAGCTAAGCATGAATTGATAAACAGCTGAATGATCCCAAGTGTCTAGGCCAGTCCTAGAACACCACAGTGACCCTCCCCCAAAGACTGTTGCAGGAATTCTGTCTTGTATATAAAAGTTATTATTAAACATATTTTACAAGCTCTGACAGTTGGGTGATCTCGATATCCTACTCTGGCTCCTAGCATGGTGCTTTATAGGAAACCCATTGGCTCAGATGGTTAAGAATCCATCTGCAATGCAGGAGATCTGGGTTTGATCCCCAGGTCCGGAAGATCCCCTGGAGAAGGAAATGGATACACACGCTAGTATTCTTGCCTGGAGAATTCCATGGACAAAGGAGCCTGGCAGGCTACAGTCCATGGGGTCACAAACAGTCGGACACAACCTGAGCAACTAACACACACGGTGCTTTACACATATGAAGTCCTCGGTAGATTTCTGAACAAATGATTTAATAAATTAATACATTACTTGAGCTTTTATGTTCTAAATCTGAATTTGTTTCCTCTTGTCAATATAGGAAAATCCGGGGACTTCCCTGGTGATCCAGTGGTTAAGTCTCTGTGCTTCCAATGCAGGGGGTACAGGTTCAATCCCCGGTCAGAGAACTAAGATTCCACATGCTGTGCGGTGCAACCAAAAGATCAATAAATAAAATACAACTCACTTTACTTCTTCTCACTTTACACAGGATGCCAGGGGAAAGACAGCACCGCAGAGGGAAGATCACCAGCGGTCTGTCAGAATGGTCTGGGCTGGGGTCCTGGCTCTGTTTCTGTTCACTTCTGTGACTCTGAGCACGCTGTTGAACCTCTCTTCACTTCAGCTTCCTCCTTAAAAAGCCAGGAGGACCTCTCATGCAAAGCAGTCTATTCACTTCATAGCTAAATGAACAGCCTGTCCTAAGTCCTCTATTACCCCTTCTTTATCAGTCTTAAATGGTTCTAACTCATGTTAGAAAATCTTAATATATGTTCACTGAGCTTGAGTGGGCCATTATTTAAAACAGTACCGGCTTTGTTCGTGTGTAGGTGCTCAGTTGCTCAGTTGTGTCCGACTCTTTGTGACCCCACAGACTGTAGCCCAGAAGGCTCCTCTGTCCATGGAATTCTCCAGGCAAGAATACTAGAGTGGGTTGCCATTTCCTCCTCCAGGGCCTCTTCCCAGCCCACAGATAAGACCCATGTTTCCTGCATTGGCAGGTGAATTCTTTACCCCTGAGCCACTTCGGAGGCCACAGGGGGTTTTCATTACGAGGTATTAATTCTCCATCAATTTTTCATACCCTTACAGTCCTTCAGCACTCATCCTGCGAGCACAGGTGGCTTGAGCACATGACTGCCATCATTTCCAAGACTTCTTAAAGCCACGGCACCATAATGTCCCAGGACGGCACTACCTCACCTGAAGGGCAATCCTCTTTCCCACACAGAAAACAGCACAGCAATCAGATAAGTGATGAGAACAAGAACTGTGCCCATTAAACACAGTACGCAGTACCATGACCCCAGCTTAAGGGGGGATGATTTAGTTTTAAAAATAATAATAAAGAGCTTAATGCTAATGTAAGTGCATCTCAATCAAAATGCACTCAAATCCCTCTGGGGACCGTTCTGTCAGGAGGTGGGGAGTGGTTAGCCAGCACTCATACAGATGAATGTCACTGATCAGGTATGAGGTTATGACTCAGTCAAGATGGGGTTCACTGAGATTCACCCAGACAGGCAGAGAACACAGTGAGTCTTCTGTACGACCATTAAATGTTCTTTTTCTAAGATCCTCATTTAATAAAAAGCAATGAACTGCCACAGAAGACAGTTAGCATAGAATCACCCTTTAAAAGACCAAATTCAAAAGAGGATTCTCTAACAAATCTTGACACTATTCCTAGGCAAAGAAAATATTTGCATTGGAGGCATAAAACTATATTTGCATAAATAAATGCTGCCAACACAGAAGCAATATGAAAATGTAAGCCCTTACTGGCAAGTAGTAAACCCAACAAAATGCAGATGAAAGCCAAATCTCTGGTGCTCAGGGGAAAACAAGAACACTTGAGAATAAAAGGTCAATAGAACGTTTGTTCCCAGCTGCGTAGCTAAGGCTTGCCACCTTGTGAGCTCGCAGAGCTGTTCACTCTTCTGAGAGCACCTATACCACACTGAGTTGACTGCATTTTCTCAAAAGTGAGCAATTAAGAAACACAGCGCTCATGGTGACCCAATTGGAGCTATGATAAATGTTCCACTTTAAGATAATCTTTCATAGCTGCAGTTATCAGTTCAGCACCTCCAAAAGCCTTCCCAGAGATTCAAACCGCAGACATGTTATTTTAGCTCAGTTACTCCCACTTAAAAGTCCACGCTGATTTAAAGTGTTAGAGAAAGTACACAAAGCTGCTTCCTTCCAAAATCAGGAAGTAAAGGGGCAACGAGTGCATGTGCGCTCAGTCGCTCCGTCGTGCCCGACTGTTTTGCAATCCCGTGGACTGTAGCCTGCCAGGCTCCTCTGTCCATGGGATTTCCCAGGCAAGAATAATGCAGTGGGTTGTCATTTCCTCCTCTGGGGCATCTTCCTGACCTAGGGATTGAACTTAAGTCTCCTGAAAATCGTTAAGTGATAGTGGCTAAGGTCCTCCCCAGTGGCTCAGTGGTAAAGAATCTGCCTGCAACACGGGACATGTAGGTTTGACCCCTGCATCAGGAAGATCCCCTAGAGGAGGGCATGGCAACCAACTCCAGTATTCTTGCTCGGAAAATTCTATCGTCAGAGAAGCCTGGCAAGCTACAGCCCATGGGGTCACAAAGAGTCAGACACGACTGAAGCAACTAAGCATGCATGCATGCATAGTGGCTAAAAAGATAAATTAACAAAAATTTAATTGGCAAGAAGTTGGCAAGAACCCCTGATACTTTTCAGTGGAAGAATGTGGTCACAGTTCTGAGACATTTCACACTAACAGGGACTTTTCCTAAACAGAGAACTCAACATCTAAGGAATTTTAAAAACTTGATAATATTTCATTCAATTCCCTATTATAATACTTACTGGTATAAAACAAAAAATTGCAAGACGTATTTTGCCCATGGAGGATGAGAGGCACCAGGATGAAGCGAACAACTTGAGAGTAAAATGTATCCCCCTTCCTTACTGCCAGAAGCAAAAGTGAGACATCCGCACAGCATCAAGAGCAACTTCATTAGAGTTAACAAGAACACCAAAGTCCACACGCCTACAGGAATATTAGTCCCTTCAAAGACTACATGCTCATCACAAAAATGCCTGCCAATGCTCAAGAAGTCTTAGCAGTAACTCTTTTAAGGCTGCCTTTACGTATACAACACCTTTTCGAAAACTTCAACTGTGACAAATCTGGGTCTTTGAAAGTGGAAGTTGAAATCTGTGAGCTGGAAATACATTTAAAAAATGAAGGGAACCACTGAGCTGGATATTATTTTTAATCAAAAGAACAAGTGCTTTTTTTATGTGGCTTCAAAACTACTTCCAAAGACAATTCTTTAAGACTCCAAATTCTCCTTCTAAGAGCAACAGCTATGAGATAAGCAGGCAACCTCCCTAGATGACTTCTTTGAAGAGCATGTTTCGCTTTTTAGGATGTCTTTAGTATTGGGATTGTACATTTACTTAATTAGGTAACCACTATCTCTGATTTCATTATTTCACGTTATTCATTCATTCAACAAATATTTATAGTACTCCTAAGTATCTGCCAAGTACTGTGCTAAGTCCTAGGAAGGTTAACGGTGAGCAGGCCTCTCTACCTGCCTCATGAAGACAATTTACAGAAGCACACAAATTATAACCAGTAAGTCAATCCAATGGGAGAAAAAAAAAAAGACATAGGGTGATGCAAAAACCTATTAAAAATTACTAAAGAAGACAATGAGCTGATACAAAGAAACTTTATTTAACACTTCATGAAGTGGACGGTCTCCTTGCGGAAACTGTAAAATGGGGCAGAAGACTGGAAGCTTTCACAGGATAAAGAATAAAGAACAGGGAAGGGAAACACGGAAAACATCGGTGACACCCCGGGCCATGCATTCACCCTTGTGTGGAGCGGGAAGTCTCAGCGCTGACCTGGCGCCTGCAGACTGACGGACTAGTTACACTCCTGGGTTCCTGGTCAAGCAGAGCAGATGTAGGGACACTTTATTGTTGTTGTTCAGTTGCTAGTCATGTGTGACCCTTTGTGACCCCTGGAGTGCGGCACGCCAGGCCTCTTTGTCCTTCACTATCTCCTAGCGTTGGCTCAAACTCATGTTCACTGAGTCAGTGATGCCATCCAACCATCTCATCCTCTGTTGTCCCCTCCTCTTCCAGCACTCAATCTTTCCCAGCATCAGGGTCTTTTCCAATGAGCTGACTCTTCGCATCAGCTGGCCAATGTACTGGAGCATCAGCTTTAGCATCAGCCCTTCCAATGAATATTCAGGATTGATTTCCTCTAGGATTGACTGGTTTGATCTTCTTGCTGTCAAGACTCTTCTCCAGCACCACAATGAGAAAGCATCAATTCTTCAGCGCTCAGCCTTCTTTCTGGTTCAACTCTCACATCCGTACATGACTACTGAGAAAACCATAGCTTTGACTACACGGACCTTTGCTGGCAAAGTGATGTCTCTGCTTTTTAATACACTGTTTAGGTTTGTCATAGCTTTTCTTCCAAGGAGCAAGGGACACTGGAATCATCTAAGTGTCTGTTTGCAGATGGAGCACCTGGGCAGGAGCGGCTCCATCAGGGGCCTAGAAAGTTATTTTAACAAGCCTGTAACAGTGAGACCCAGCTGGTGTAAAGAGGCTTTCTAAGGAGATGTAGTGTTTTGTTTTTTGTTTTGGCTGTGCCAGTTCTTTTTGTTGCTGGGTATAGACTTTCTCTAGTTGCAGCAAGCAGGGGGCTATTCTCCAGTTGTGGTGCTCAGGCTTCTCCTTTCAGTGACTTCTCTTCTTGCAGAGCACAGGCCCCAGGAGTTCAGGATTCAGGAGTCGTGGTGCACAGGCTTAGCTTCACTACAGCATGTGGGAACTTTCCAGACCAGGGATTGAACCTATGTCCCCTGCGCTGGCAGGCAGATTCTCATCCAGTGCACCACCATAGAGGTCCAGAGAGCTCATCTGAACTGAAGATAATCAGCAGTTAACTCATTAAACAAAGAGCACTATGAGGGCAAAGTTATGGAGACTGGGTGGAGTAGAGAATCATGTTTCAAGTGGCATGAACAGCATGTGCAAAGCCTCTGTGGTTTGGTTTGGTTTTTTTAAGACTATGGGCACATTAAGAAATGAAAGGAAGACTGCAGTGCTAAAGCACTCACTTCAGTTCAGTGCAGTTCAGTCGCTCAGTGGTATCCGACTCTTTGCAACCCCATGAATCTCAGCACGCCAGGCCTCCCTGTCCATCACCAACCCCCAGAGTTCACTCAGACTCATGTCCATCGAGTCAGTGATGCCATCCAGCCATCTCATCCTCTGTCATCACCTTCTCCTCCTGCCCCCAATCCTTCCCAGCATCAGAGTCTTTTCCAATGAGTCAACTCTTCGCACGAGGTGGCCAAAGTACTGGAGTTTCAGCTTCAGCATCACTCCCTCCAAAGAAATCCCAGGGCTGATCTCCTTCAGAATGGACTGGTTGGATCTCCTTGCAGTCCAAGGGACCCTCAAGAGTCTTCTCCAACACCACAGTTCAAAAGCATCAATTCTTCGGCGCTCAGCTTTTTTCACAGTCCAACTCTCACATCCATACATGACCAAAGGAAAAACCACAGCCTTGACTAGACGGACCTTTGTTGGCAAAGTAATGTCTCTGCTTTTGAATATGCTATCTAGGTTGGTCATAACTTTTCTTCCAAGGAGTAAGCATCTTTTAATTTCATGGCTGCAGTCACCATCTGCAGTGATTCTGGAGCCCAAAAAAATAAAGTCTGACACTGTTTCCACTGCTAAAGCACTACTTTAATACTAGTGAGAATACTGGCACTGCGTGAATACTAGTGGGAATACTGGCATCGAGAAGTGTCTCAATGCTAGTGAGAGAACGGTCCAGGATGAGGCTGGCAAGGTAGTCGGCTGGACTCCACAGAGCCTGGCACACAGTAAGGATCTTCACTTACCTTAAGAGTGATGAAAGGCCTCAACTGGACTTTCAAATGGGAAGGAGGATGGGGAAGAGACACCATAAAATCAACGTTATTTAATATCACCAAGGCTGGAGTAAAGAACCAACTGGAGAGTGGACAGAAGAGAAGCAGGAAGACCAGTTAAGAAGACACTGTAATAATCTACAGGAGAGGGTGGGGATAACACAGATGCGAGAAAGGGGTGGATCTGAGAGGCACTGGATGTAAAAGCAGTGAAAGTTAGGATGGTATTCTGTGTTTGTTATTTACTCAAAGATAATACTTTCATTATGCCTGCTGCTACTGCTGCTAAGTCGCTTCAGCCGTGTCCGACTCTGTGCAACCCCATGGACGGCAGCCCACCAGGCTCCCCCGTCCCTGGGATTCTCCAGGCAAGAACACTGGAGTGGGTTGCCATTTCCTTCTCCAATGCATGAAAGTGAAAAGTGAAAATGAAGGCACTTCATTTTGCCTAAGAATTACTTATTTGCTAATCACAGGAAATGGCAACCCATTCCAGTATTCTTGCCTGGAGAATCCTGTGAACGGAGGAGCCTGGTGGGCCACAGTCCCTGGGGTTGCAAAGAGTCAGACACAACTGAGCGACCGCACTTTCTTGCACTTTGCAAACCAAAACACATAATGCAAATGTCAGAGTTCTTTTTTAACCAGGTCCCACATATTTTATCTTTTATATAAAGAAGAAAAAATAACAGAGAAAAGCAAGACTTAAGAAGTATTTCATTTTATGTAAAAATGTGTGTTCCTGAAAAACTGAGTTGCACCTGGGTAATAAAAGAACCCATACCTTATTACTGAGTAAATATTTTTCTTGCACAAAAACACACTAAAAAATGCAGAACAGATTCTCATGATACTGTATCAAGTGAAATGTAAATCATTATCTCAATGATTTCCATACATCATTTCTCTTTTATTACAGGGTACATAAATCAGGTGATTTTACAGCTCTAAAAGGAGGGAATGGCTGAGAGATTTAATAATCACCATCAAGTTTTATAATAAACCATTTAGTAAGCAACTAGAATGCCCAAGAGGCTTGCAGTGATTTAAATCTATTCTTTCACCAATGGTTTCACTGGCTCCCTGATAATTCCCTGATGGACAGGGAAGCCTGGTGTGCTGCAGTCCATGGGGTCACAAAGAGTTGGAAACGACTGAGCAACTGAACTGAATTAAACTGAATGATTTCACCCACATGGAAAAGTCATTTTTATATCTATCTTACTATGATATGCTACTTCTAATCCATACCCTCCAAAAAAATACAGCTTTCCAGTAGGCCTGGGTTAGCTACCATGTCATAGCAACGTACTGGGTCAGCCAAAAGTGCACTCGGGTTTTTCTGTGTGGTGGTGCATGTTCAGTCGTGTCTGACTCTTTGCAACTCCATGGACTGTAGCCTGCCAGGCTCCTCTGTCCATGGAAACTTCTAGGCAAGGATACTGGAGTGGGTTGCCATTTCTTTCTCCAGGGGATCTTCCCAACCCAGGGATCAAATCTGTATCTCCTGAGTCTCCTGCCTTGCAAGCAGATTCATTACCACTGAGACACCTGGGAAGCCCCCGTAAGATGGTATAAAGTTCAAAATGTAGTCACCCTTACAAACTCCGTGAATACACAAAAAGCCAATTTTGTACTGAATTTGCCGCTTGTTCTTGTGTTTGATGCACACAGGCCAATCTGGGCCATACTCAGAACAAACATAAAGGAGGAATCTGGGTTTTAGTAGTCTCATACATCAACAACAAATGTACCAGCTAAAGTTTAATGCCATGAGCTATAAAAAAATTTTTTTAAGACAGTCTAACTTTGAGATTTTGCAACTAGATTCTACACCACTCCTTGAAAATACAGTTTTCAATTTGGAAAGAAACAGATTCAATATAAAAATCATTGAAGAAAGAATATAAAACTACAGCATGTTGATAAACTGACTTCTAAAGGCTAAATGCACATTTAAAAATGCTGCTTTTGGCAACTTAATTCACAACCCAGGCATTATTTGATTGCAGACTCTGCATATGAATTTCTGTTTTCTTCCTTAAAAAAAATCATTAAGCAACTAAAGTGTATGTGAAGTAACCTGAATCACCTAAAATACAGTCTTGACAGTCACTATACTTTATAACACACTTAAGCTGAATTGGGCACACAGAAATGTAACTTCTGATATGCAACAACAGCTCTTTGTGGTTGTTTTTAAATGTATGCCTTGAAATCTTTCCAGCACAGAGGTAAAGAAGAGAAATCATGAAAATCTCATTATCTTTTACTTTTCAGGAAAAACAAAGTAGATTAGAATTAAGAATTAAAATCTCAAGCCTTACAAAACTAAAAAAGTAATTCACCGAAAAATATTTATTACTATTGAGCTATGCCAGTGTACTCGACATGCCAAGTCTGCTGCTCGCCTGGACATTTTACGATCCCATTAAAACACAGTTGAAAGGGGAGCCCTCCAGTAAAAAGGTTGACCCTTTCGTGATTTTACCTGCTTGACAAAGGTGTCATGATAAGTCACATGGCTCATGAGTTTCCCCAGCTGACTGTTGCTTCATGCACTCACCAGTATTTTTTTTTTATGGTTTAATTTTTTTAAATTTTTATTTTTACTTTATTTTACTTTACAATACTGTATTGGTTTTTCCATACATTGACATGAATCCGCCACAGGTGTACATGAGTTCCCAACCCTGAACCCCTCCTCCCACCTCCCACCCCATATCATCTCTCTGGGTCATCCCAGTGCACCAGCCCCAAGCATCCTGTATCCTGTATCGAACATAGACTGGCGATTCGTTTCTTACATGATAGTATACATGTTTCAGTGCCATTCTCCCACATCCTCCCACCCTCTCCCTCTCCCTCAGAGTCCAAAAGTCTGTTCTATACATCTGTGTCTCTTTTCCTGTCTCGCATACAGGGTTATCATTACCATCTTTCTAAATTCCATATATATGTGTCAGTATACTGTATTGTTGTTTTTCTTTCTGGCTTACTTCACTCTGTATAATCGGCTCCAGTTTCATCCATCTCATTAGAACTGATTCAAATGTATTCTTTTTAATGGCTGAGTAACACTCCATTGTGTATATGTACCACAGCTTTCTTATCCATTCATCTGCTGATGGACATCTAGGTTGTTTCCATGTCCTGGCTATTATAAACAGTGCTGCGATGAACATTGGGGTACATGTGTCTCTTTCAATTCTGGTTTGCTCGGTCCGTATGCCCAGCAGTGGGATTGCTGGGTCATAAGGCAGTTCTATTTGCAATTTTTTAAGGAATCTCCACACTGTTCTCCATAGTGGCTGTACTAGTTTGCATTCCCACCAACAGTGTAGGGGGGTTCCCTTTTCTCCACACCCTCTCCAGCATTCATTGCTTGCAGACTTTTGGATCGCAGACATTCTGACTGTCACCAGTATTTTAGTAAGGAAGAGTAAAGTGGGTTTTTATCTAAGACTCAGGTCTTACAATTTCTGTATTCCAAGTGAAGGGATATTCACTCACCCCTTACTTTTCTTAAGAAGTGCAAACAAGTACATCCGAAAAGGTAGTGAAAACTTGAAGGATTAACGAGGATATTAAACATCTCACATGTAATTTTTTTTTTTTGGCCCCACATTGCAGCTTGTGGGATCTCAGCTCCCCAATCAGGGATCAAACCCAGGCCCTCAGCAGTGAAAGTGCAGAGACTGAACCACTGGTCCATCAGGGAATTCCCTAATATCTAAGGTTTATGAACAGAAAAAAAAAATGAAGTTTTTATTTATCAGGGCTTGACATCCTTTCCAAATTCTGAAAGGAACTGACACTAAGGCATTTTGATTTACCTGCTCTGTTTGTGTTTATGTATGATGAGCTACCATCACTCAGGTCCGCAATTAACAATGTATAGCTATTCACAACCTGCCATTCCCACTTCTTGCCTCTGCTAGACTGTTTAAAGCAAATCTCAGGACTTCCGCGGTAGTCCAGTGGTTAAGACTCCGTGCTTCCGCTGCAGGGGGCCCAGGTTCAACCCCTGGTCAGGAAGCTCAGATCTCACACGCCTTAAAGCATGGCCCAAATCATACACCATATCTGAGACAAGAAAAAAACGGCCCACAAAGATATGTCATTTCCCAATCCCCAGATGCTCTGAATATTCATTTATACAGGGGGAAAAATGCAGCTGTAACTTTCAGTCTTAAGGAGGAATTCATCTTGGATTATCCAAGTAAGTCCTAAATGCAATCCCATGTATGCTTATAGGAAAGAGGTAGAGGAGACAAGACACAGACATACCAAGAGGAGAAAGCCACGTGAGGTGGGACAGAGATGCAGCCACAGCCCAAGGGCAGCTTCCAGAGAAGAAAGAATTCTCCCCCAGCTCCGCACAGGGACCACGGCCTTGCCTACGCCTTGACTTTAGACTTCGAGCCTCCAGAACAATAAGAGAATAATTTCTGTTGTTTGATCCACCCAGTCTGCGGCAGTGTTACCATAGTTATAGGAAACTAACCAAACATTATACAAACTGAAAATTTTTTCACCATGTATACTTAAGAAGTACTCTTTTTAAAAATAGTGCCATGATCATTCCCTTTGTTAAAGTCCTTTAATGTGTCTATATCCAGAGTTTAAATTTCCCAAATTGCCTCAGTTTCATATTTCTAATTTATAACTCTGTGGTGATTTAGCCAAACCAAGATACAAAAATACTTATGCCTCTTAAGTCTCAAGGCAACTTTTTTAAATATAATAAATAAATAAAAACACTTATCTGACACTGACTTTGGGGGAAAAAATAACAGTTCCTTCTTTTTCTTGCCATTTATTTACTGAACAAACAAAATAACTTGTTCTGCAGAAATATCTACATTCTGGCTTTGGCTGATCACATCTCCATGATATTTTTAAACATGGTCCCCTTTTTCCTATGCTTCTTATAAACTAGCAGTTAGAGACAAAGTCTTGATTGGAATCATATTCAGGTTTTTGATAAGTAATGTCAAATGGTTCTATATATTTCCTATTTTATCCAATTAGGGGGCACATATTTACTTTTTTCTCTTTTTTTAACATTAACATTGATTGGTGGATACAGGGATTCTCTGTCTGATGTTATCAATTATAAAGTTCCCAAATGCCCTTTGACCTAGGTTTCAGGAGTCACTGACAGTCATTCCCTAGGTTATTTCATTATGGGTAATAAAATGGTAGTATTTTCTTTATGTCATTTCTTCTGCACTTATGGGTTGGAATTCTAAAAATCAGGTTTTTGTACAAACCACTTGTTGGTTCCTCTGAAATACAGCACTGGTTTTTTAAAAAACAGGAAAAGTAAGGTAAGTGCTTGATAACACCTTTTTAAGGTAGTATCAGACAGATATCTGCCTCTTGACTATTAAGACTACCTTGGTTTGACTCAATGAGTGTAACTTCTCAAGTGCACTCCACGTAGTCCTCAAGTTACCAGTTCAAATACTCCACCTACAATATGAAACCTATTTTTAAAGAACAAAAGGCAAGACCCAACATGACTGTTGATTTGATGCCGATTCTCAGGATTTACGCCCAATCAGACCAGTCCAAACTCTTCAACCAGCCCCATCGAACCAGTCTGCCTGCGGCTGACTGATCCTGTCTCACTGGCGCAGCCCATCTTCTCATTCTGGACTTGGCGCCTTTGGCTGGTGCTCTGCACACCTGGCGCTCTCCCTGCAACCAGCTCAAGCTGTCCTCTTTGCCCTCAGCAGTAGACACAGCTCCTGCTCCTGCATCCAGCACCCACCCTTCTTCAGAGAATGGCACGACCCTTCTTTCAGGAGACTGCTCCTTTTCCCCACCCAAAAAATGTGTTTCTAGATGGGGCTGCCAATTACCAAATAGCGTGTGCCGCCGGCCACAGGGAAAAGGGTACCATCCAAGGGAGGTCAACCAGAGGCAGCCCTGGGATTCTGAGATGTAGATTAAAAGCTCAGGCCCTCTTTCTGGGTGATCCTTGGCTTTCGGGCAGCCATGCCCTCAGCCACGTGGAGAAAACTGACCCAGAGAGAAATAGAGGGGAAAAAAAACTGACCCAGAGAGAAGTAGGGAGAAGCAGGGAAAAGACATGGAGACTCTCAGTGGTACAGGAGTTTCCAGCTCTGGCTTCCAATACCTCCTTCACTTCTCTCATACCTTTGACCATGTGAGTCAATAAATTCCCTTTCCATATAGTTGAAATTTCTAATAACTTACAACCAAAGGAATCCTAACACAATCCTCACGACAGTGACCTCTACATTTCTGGTTTCTTATGCTTATTTTCTGTACAAATAACACTTAATCACAAGCTGTCCTAATTTTTTGTGTGTCAAATACATCTCTGTCAACATCTTTTGTGGCCTTGCAGACATATTAACTCATAACTTTTGAAAGAATCCCACTAACAATCCCTAGAAGAGTGCTAACAGAGATTTAGTACATAAATAACAATTACCATGTACTGATCATTACTTACATGGTAAGCATTTCAGATGTGTTATCTTATTTAACCCTCAAGGAAAATTCCTGTGGGGGGCGGTGCATTATAAACTTGGGCTTCCCCGATGGCCCAAGTGGTAAAGAATCCACCTGCCAATACAGGAGACGCAGGAGATGTAGGTTTAATCCCTGGGTCAGAAGATCCCCTGGAGGATGAATGGCAACCCACTGCAGTATTCTTGCCTGGAGAATCCCATGGACAGAGGAGCCTGGTGGCTACAGTCCATGGGGTCGTGGAGTCAGACGTGACTGAGCACAAAAACATAAAGAAGCTAAGGTTCATCCCAGGAAAGCAACAGGTTCACAGACACAATTATTAAATAGCAAGGCAGCGGTCTGAGCCAGATTTGTGTCCAAACTGCACCTTCTCTCCACCATGCCCATGTTGCCTCCCACAACAATAAATACTTGCTAATTAACTTACCAGAGAGTATAACTCACCAAAGGCCTCCATTTAACCCCTGACTCTCCTCTGACCTCAAAGTACATGCCCTTCATCATTAAGCACAGCCTTAATATATGGATGCATAAATAAATGAGCCATATGAAAATAAGTACCTTGAAAAAGTTATAATACAATTTCTCCAAAATTACTACTGGCAGCCTGAAGATGAAATGCTGGCATTCCTCTTAAAGAAGAGGTAAAAGGATGAATATTTAAGACCCCTCTGCCTGAACAAGATGTATACAACTCCCCTGGCGGTGATATTTCAAAACAGCAAAAGGAGACTGGTGAGAGCCTGTCGCTGTGAGACACGCCTTCAGCTCTGCAATTGCTCAGAGGAATATTCTTGTGTCATCATTAGACACTAATAGTTATTGAGCACTCCCATGGCTTGGAGGCAAGAACAGAAGCCCTTTAGGAAGAAAATGGCTCCATCTTCTTAGCTCAGTCACGACAGACCAGGAGGACAGGAACAGCAATTTACTGACAGAGAACCCCAAAATCCCCAGTTCCCATCTCTACACGATCTGCACACTTCAGGCCAAGGTTTTCGATTCCCTGCTTCTGTGTCCAACTGCTGCTGGAACTACTCTATTAAACTAACTTCAAGGCAACAACTGTTTTCAGCATCTACCCAAGGACTTTCCAATGAGAAGTGTCCCATACACGTGTTGGTGTGTCTCTTTTTTTTTCCTTCCTCACTTTTTCCACTCTACTTGGGGACCTTATACCATACATACACTCTTCTGAGGAAGACAGTGATTGTTCCTAAGAAGGCCAGAGCTGCTATCAAAGAGGCGTGCTCCTTAGTTATAAGTTGGCAAGAGCAGAGCCAAGGGGAGAGTATGCCCAGCATACACTGGAGAACGGCTGTACCCCTTGACGGCATGGGACTTTGCTAACCTGCACGCTCTGGTGAAAGATGAGCCCTGAAGCACTCAGTACCACCACAGACACAAAACAACTTCAGATGAGACTGTATGTGCGACAGTGCTCTTCAAGCCGTGAACAGCCAGGAGACTCTAAATCACTCCTGCTGTAGATGCGGCGGCAACAAAGGCAACGACCTGGCGAATAGGTGGGTATGTGATTTGAAGCCTGACTCGGTCTGGACGTGCTAAGTCGCTTCAGTCACGCTCAACTCTTTGTGACCCTATGGACTGTAGCCTGCCAGGCTCCTCTGTCCGTGGAATTTTCCAGCTAACAACACTGGAGTGGGCGTCATGCCCTCCTCCAGGGAATCTTCCCAACCCAGGGATTGAACCCTTGTCTCTGATGTCTCCTACATGGGCAGGCAGGTGTTTTACCACAAGTGCCACCTGGGAAGCCCAGCTCTGAATAGACGGGACCTTCAGTAATAAGAAGGGAAAAAGGAAGAGGGGCCAACAGGATTTAACAGAAAGCCCAGACAACCAGGGGTGTGAAGAGTTTTCAAGACAGCAAGCTCCCGATGACCTCCGTGGCAGCTGGCTAACTGGCTAAGCCACCAGTTGCTAAGACTCCACGCTCCCAATGCAGGGGGCCTGGGTTTGATCCCTGGGCACAGAACTAGATTCTGTCTGACACGACTGAAGATCCTGTGTGCTGCAATGAACAAACAGTGCAGCCAAATACATAATTTTTTTTAATCTTTGAAAAAAAAAAGACAGCAAACTCTCAATCAATTCAACAAACACTTTACTGAATGGCAGGCATTGGTCTACATCTTGGGACACAGCCAAAGAGAGTCAAAACTAATTCAGCAGAGATCCCTGCCCTTCGTGGAGCTTTACGTTCTTATTTGGGGGTTAACTGATAAACAATACCCAAAATAAATAAGTAAATTGTAATATGTTAGAAAACAAGTGCAGGACAGCAGGGGAAGGGGGAAGGAATGTGCAGAGGCTCTGTAATACTCTGAGATTAAAAGACACACCAAAGTGCTTAAGGGGGTCAGATCTGCAATGATGTTCCTCAAAAACTACATTCAACTGCAGGAGAAATGAGGAAAATCAAACAGAGTTTGAAGGAAATGTGCATAAAATTGGACAAACCCAAACTGCCTAGGAACACAGAGCTCTTTTTCCATATTTCGTCTTCTCGATCCTTGCTCAAAATTATTGACACCAACATGCTACATAATATAATTATGAAGATACGAAATAACTTCACCATGGGCAGAGCAAAGGGAATTATAAGAGACAAAAGCATAGCAGAAGAGAGCAAAAATAGTTGCAAACCAGTACTTCAGGAAAGGGCTAATTCAACAGAACTTTAAATATGGCTCAACTTTTTCTTAGGAAAAGTTAGCTCTAGGTAAAGGACGATGTCTAAGTTTTGTTTCTAGTAACAACTCCCAACAACTGGCAGAGTCTCCCTGGAGCGCTGCTCTGATAAAGAGTTCTGAGTCCTGTGGGCAATGAGCTAGACATTTCTTCCCTGGGCACAAGGTTGGGGGCAGAGCACACATGCCCCATACTTGCCTCTCCTTCCTTGGTAGAGCTTAGTGCTTTAAAAGAAAATCAGTAAACACTGACCACCTTCTATGTGAAGCAAAACCAAGAACAGTGGAGGATTTGCAGTATAGAGCTTGATCCGAGTCCTCATGGAGTTTATAACTGGGAATAAGAACAATTGTATAAAAGATTTTTTAACACTAGAAAACTAATGACTAAATTCCTAAAATTTCAGTACAGAGATTCAGATGCCAGGAAACTGCTACAGGAGAAGATAGCCAAGAAAGGCTTAATGGAGGACACAGGCTCGGAACTGGATTTGAAGAATTCACATCACCGAGATAGGAAAGAGGAAGCACCAGTCCCATCAGAGAGAGTGGGAAAGGTGTGCTCAGGAATGAAGAACAGATCGGCACGGCAGCCTGAGCAGAGGGCCTGCATGGGGCACACCACAGATGCCTCGAGTCTTAGGGATCGCCAGGGAAACAGACCAGCCGAAGACATACAGATAAGGGAGGTGGACAGACGTAGAGAACAAACATGGACACCAACGGGAGAAAGGGGTGGGGTGGGATGAACTGGGACGCCGGGATTGACATATTTACACTCCTATGTATAAAATATATAACTAATGGGAACCTGCTGGATAGCGCAGGGAACTCTAGTCCATGCTCTGTGGTGACCTAAATGGGAAAGAAATCCAAAACAGAAGGGATGTGTGTATACATACAGCTGATTCTCTTTGCTATGGAGCAGAAAGTGACACAACATTGTAAAGCAACTATACGCCACTAAAAATTTTAAAAATAAATCAAGGATGTATATTTTCATATATATATATAAACAGACAGAAAGGTTTATTATAAGGAATTGGCTCATGCAATTAACAAAGGCTGAGAAGTCCCAAGATCTGCAGTTGGCAAGCCAGAGAGGAACAGCTGATAATACAGTTCAAGTCCAAGCTTAAGGCCAAAGACACAGAAGATGGATGTCCTAGCTCAAAACCTGTCAGGCAGAGAGCGCAAATTCTCCCTTCCTCAGCCTTTCTGTTCAATTCAGGTCTTCAGTGGACTGAATGAGGCCCATCCACAACAGAAAGGCCCTACTTTCAGCAGAAAGACTACTCAGTCTACCAATTCCAGTGTCAAGCTCATCCAGAAACAACCTCACAGACACACCCAAACAATGTTTAACCAAATAAATCCCTGGACAACCTGTCACCCAATCAATTAAATCTGGCACCTAAATTTAGCCATCATACCTTGAACTGACTTATTACTCAGTAGGCAACAAGGACCATGATTAGTGACATAAGCAAAGCTGTACTTTATAGAATCAGACCAATCATGGCATGAAAATGGATTACAGAAAGAAAAACTGGAAATGAAAACAAGGCAAAACACATTCTAACTGCCCATGTGATGATAAGACGCAGACCGTGAACAACACACACGTACGGGATTCTGTTCACAATAAGGTTCTCAGCTAGGTGACTAAGAGGAGTTACTCTTGTCCTCCTATAGGTTAATAGGATGTCAGGATCCAAATAAAGACCTATCCAGCAGGAACTGGAGAAGCAAGCCTAGGATTTCAAAGGTCAGCAACGAGGATGCAGATTTAGGGAGCACCTGTGTAGGGGACGGAGCCAAGTTGAGAGTTTGCTCCAGGAGTGCCCCCCCCCCCCCCGCCACAGAAGCCCGAAGGACAGCAGGTTGAATCAGTCAGCCTTGAGTCAGAAAGTCGTTCTGTGATTCACTGTGGAGGAATGACCACTCCTAGGTGGCACACTAATCCGAAAACATGATCAAGAGGTAGGATGACTTTAGGAGGAAAAAAGGGAGAAGCAATACAAACAGCCCCCAAACAACCAAAACACAGCTTACAAGCTGATTCATCAAGAGCGACTGCAGGGTCCACTTTCCAAATCGGACACACAAAGTCAACATGAACCCAGTGGAGAAGTACAAGGAGGAAACTGAAAGACAAACTTCATCAAGCTGAAATTAGCATTAACCATTAAGTTTTTAATACAACTCGAGTAAAGAGCACATTGTCCAGTATTTCCTGAAGCAAACCAAGGTCAGTGAAAGTCCTGTTGCCACTTTTTTCATAAAGATTACTGCATCTTGCTTAAAATAAGGAAAGTGTAAACATTCTGAAATATATCACAAACAGGAGGGATTTTAAATATTCAACTTATTTAAAAAGTGACAGTGTTAGAGAACAGGCAATAACTAAGACTAATACACAAGATATGTTTCATCTTCCCACAAAAAAACCCCAAAATGTAAGAACTATATACAAGCAATGAAGTTTAACCTGTATCCTAAAAAATTCTTAATTTATTAAGAAATTTTTCATATAAAAGACATCAAGAAGCATTTTTCCTAATAAAATAAATATGGGCAGATATCATCTTAATTTTAAGGGTGCACCAAATATTTATGCTAAATGACCTACTGATGATCATATTTTTAAAGTATAGCTTATATTACTTATGCATAAATACACACATGTATTACACACAAGTGTGTGTATATACACACATAGGGTATGTGTATGTATATATATAAGTGTGCATGGGTGTACATTTATATTTGTTAAGATGTTTTTATACTCATTCTAATATGTTACAAAGAAAATCATGAATGAACTCCAAGTACAAGTTCCATGAAGACAAACAAAACAGAAGGTATTCATCCTGAGGAATGAAACATAATCCTCGAATTGAATGGCTATGAACAAAGCTTGGACTCCATGAAAATATTAATCAGCTCTCCAAGATGACCAATAAAAACTCTGCCACAGGAAGTGCTGAAATGTTCCTGCTTCAGTGAGCCTAGGTCATGAAATTTAGCCAAAGTAATTACATTTCACGTTTGCCACACACAGATGAGTAAAATTAGTTCCTGGGACTTTCTGCAGGTCTAAAGATCTTAAAATTGACCCATAACCAATACTTCAGCAGAGGTAAATTTTCAAACAAGAAGAGGAGCTAAAACACACTCACTGTGCACTCTGCACAGCCTAGTGGATTCCCTGAACTCCTTAATGGCATGTCCTAGAATAATGTTCTTTAAAAAAAAATTTTTTTAACTATGCTCCATAAAAAGTAATTAGCAGCTCATCCAACAACTGCAGAATATATTTAGAGCTGCTATCAATTACTATATTCTCTTGGGGAAAATATTAAAACCAAAAAAATCTGAAATGAGGTGAGCCTCACCTAAAAGCTTAGCACCTTTTGTTACGATGACCTTTTGTTTCAGAGTCTGCTCATATATTAATAATTTCTATCTTTGGTCCAATATATTCAAAAATAAAAAAGCCACTAACATAGTTTAAAACGTAGAGACACTACTGGAGGAAGTATAAATTAGAGATATTTAACTTTTCGTCCCTCTGACTCTTTCACAAACCTTTCCTACCCAAGTGTACAAAGATATACTTTCAAGGATGTTCTCCAAAGTATTATTCTTACTACGGGAAAATGGGAAACCCCCCACATTTCCAACAATAGGAAATTGTTTAAATCACCTGCGATGCAATACTACACAGTATGATCTCTATGTATGGCTATGGAAACATTTTCAATGCATATTAAGTTAAAAATTAAGTTGAAAGTTGTGCTATTTTACCCCTACTTGTTATTAAAAGCACAATTATAAATATATTTTAATTTAGGAAAATTTGGGGGAGCTTTCTCTAGAATACAACATCACAGTGCACAATTAATTTTCAACATTACATACTTCTGTCGTGTTTGAATGTTGAATATGTATTGTGTGTATAATCAGAAAAAATAAAGTTTTCTTTTAAGTTGGTGATATAATTTTGGAGGGAAAGTAGAAAATCTCATGTATAAAGAAAATAGAAATCTTGGAGTGTTAAAAACTTTTCTGTTATAGTTCTGCTCTATCACCTGCCTCGGCCTCTCTCTTAGAAGACCATTGTTTCCTTATTCTCAGAATTTCAAAATTAAGCAACGTACATAAATATCAGGAAGACCTTCTTATCATCTCCCATTAGTAATAGCTTCTCGAGATAAAAGTTTAGGCCAAACTCCAGTATTTACCAAACGCAACTGAGTAACACCGTCAGTTTCTTAATAGCTGCAGACAGATTGCAAAAGTGTCTCTCAGTTCAGCTCAGTTCAGTCGCTCAGTTGTGTCCGACTCTTTGCGACCCCATGAATCGCAGCACGCCAGGCCTCCCTGTCCATCAACAACTCCCGGAGTTCACTCAGACTCACGTCCATCGAGTCAGTGATGCCATCCAGCCATCTCATCCTCTGTCATCCTCTTCTCCTCCTGCCGATCTCTTTAGAAGGAATGATGCTAAAGCTGAAACTCCAGTACTTTGGCCACCTCATGTGAAGAGTTGACTCATTGGAAAAAAGTGTCTCTAATCCTAATTAAAAGTTATTATAGGCCTGGGGGGCTTCTGTCTATGGGGTCGCACAGAGTCGGACGTGACTGAAGCGACTTAGCAGCGGCAGCAGCAACCTCAAAAGTGTACAGATTACGCAGACTTTGAAATTCTGAAGCACTTTTGTGATAGAAATATGAGGAATTAGAGATAATTACCTATTTTGAATCCACAGTCCAACAACCTAATCAAACGCTGTAAAAAGCAGACAGAAAGGAGAAGGGAGCAATGCCTGGAAAGCTGACTAAGGAATCACAAGCACGGAGGAAAAGTTCCACCTGCCTAGGGAAGGGTGTGATCCTGGGAGACCTTAGCAAAACAATTCAACTATATTTCAAGTTCCTCACCTACAAGATGAAAGGGCTGGAAATAAATAATCTCTGCGGTCTCTTTTGACTTTAAAATTCAAAAAACAAACCTTTACTCTTTCCTTGCCAAAGAAGACCTAAAAAAGCAATGCACATGTACACAGCATAAAATATAAGGTATAAGGTTATAAGGTACTTGGCCAAAATCAGCAAGAGCCCTGCCTGGCTCCTCCTCACCCTTGAGTTCCACTCTCCAAAAGAAGCCCTTTCAACTCTTTTAGATGTTTCTTCTAGTAATTAATTCCATACTTTTAAACCCCACACTTAAGTTCTATTTTCTGATTTTTTCAACTGTAGATCCTAGTCAAAGTTTCTTATGGCAACCAGTAGGGCATTTATTTACCTACCCCACCTCCTGGGGTGCAACTACACTGTTAAGATGCAAAGGATATAAAGATGACATGCATGTACACACACGTGTAAGTACGTGTTTCTACAGTCCCCCATGAGCTCACATTTCGGTTAATGAGAAATAAGACCCCATTTTGCACCCAAACCTGCACAAAATGCAGCAGAGAAAAAATTGAAAGCCTGTCCTCTAAATTAGAAACACTGCACTTGGGTCTGAGTTCAACATATACAGGAACAAAATATGCACCTAAAAGTTTCTTATTTTCTCTGAATCTCATCTGTTTTCCTCCTGTATAATCTGAATATAATAGCACGAACTTCAAAATGGTTAAATCACAAAGCACAAATATGGTATATGCTCGGTCCCTCAGTCATGTTCCAACTCTTTGCAACCCCAGGGACTGTAGCCTGCCAGGCTCCTCTGTCTATGGGATTTTTCAGCCAAGAATACTGGAGTGGGTTGCCATTTCCTCCTGCAGGGGATCTTCCCCGACCCAGAGATCAAACCCGCATCTCTTGCATCCCCTGTACTGGCAGGAGGATTCTTTAACACTGTGCCACCAGGGAAGCCCCCGTACTACATCTGATCTTAGGCAAACAGCCGAGAAGCGATGGCAAAAGCTGCCTTTTTGGTTAAGTCAGCCACCTCAAGACCCACAAAAAAGTTACTTTCTGTGACTGTCTTCACTAAGAGATCCCTATAAATGAAGTTCCTGAAGCTACTGGTCACTTGAGCACTGTTCTCCTGTGTAGGCTAAAAACTAAGAGGCAGATGTCATCAAGAGTAAGAGTGAAGTAAAGGTGTTCACTCTTCACACAAGTGTGAGAAGTAAGGGTGAAATAAATCATGTTCCACGGCCAAAATCTGAGGGGCCAGCTCTTCCAAGGTCCTATGTATCACCCAATGAGACAAACATGCATAGAACATCGAGCATCTAAGCAGGGATCAGAGAAAGCAACTCTGTTTTATATTTCCAGAGAGAGGGAGCTTTCTTATCAAATTCTCTTTCGAAAAGTGAAACAAGAACATCATTTCCAAAGTCACACCTCAGCCTTCTATATGATATTTCAACATTATCTGTACATCTGCTTTCTGACTTGCAGACATAATCTACTGACTTCCTATATGGCAGAAAAGAACTCTGCAGAGAAAGTGTTTTGAACCAATTTCGAGAAGTTATCACGAAGAACTGTCCAGCAGTGCATTACCAACACTGTAGTAAAACAGTCCTCTCATTTCTGGTCTTCAAAGGCCTACATTAAAAGTGATACAACCTGGGCTCCCCTGGTTGTCCGGGGGCTGACTCCACACTCTCAAAGCAAGGGGCCCCAGGTGCATGCCTGGTCGGAGAACTAGATCCCACATGCCACAACTAAAGATTTCGCACGCCATAACGAAGATCAAAGATCCCATGTGCTGAAACTAAGACCTGGCTCAGCCAAATAAATATCTTTTCTTTTACATAAAGTGATACAACTGTACTGTCTCTATTTAGGGGAAGGTAGGAAGCTAGCTGGGTAGTTGTGCCTAGATTGTGAAACCACTCTAAATCTCTCTCTGAATCTAGTTCAGTGATAGGCAGTTTCTCTTGTCTTTTCCATCTGCCCCACACAGTTAAATCCTGTTCCTAAAGCTACAGGACAAATGACAAATGGGACCCCAAACTTTATTTCAAGACAAACATGGAAACAATTTCTATGAACCTGGCAGAAAGGGGTTAACTGGAACTAAAAGAAACCAGCTTTTAATTACCTGAAAAGGTTATCTAAATCCAACAAGTATGCCACATTAAGCCGTAAATGTACAGACTGAGTCTCCTGTTCGATTTCTGTCCAGCGAAGACTGCCAAAGTTCTCCAAATGTGGACTTGGGCTGTGGTACGCTACGTTTGGGCAGTTTCAGGGAAAAATGTCCTGTCCGGGGCCAGGTGTCCAAGTGAATTTTAGGTCAGCCAGGTTACCCTGCCAACCAGACATGGTACATTAAGGAGAGGAAATCTTTTCTCTCGCTAATCAACAGGATAAAGGTGATTAAGCAGGAATTATTTTTCAATGACCTACATAATTTCATCAGGGCTGCTGTGGCTATTAGCAGAGAGCAGCTGACTTCCTAATGAGATGAATTTGATAGCAGGCCCCTTCCAGAGAAGGCAGGCAGTAGGCCCAGTCTACAGGGAAGCAACAAGTGGTGTGCACTGCTCACTCCTCCTCCTCAGGAGGATCTCTCCTCCGTTTTTATTTCCTTTCTTCCACCGGGAATATTCCTCACCTTGGATGGCTAAGGTTGCAGCACCTGCTGAATGGTGGAAGCTGGGTCTATTTTTTGTTTAATTTTTATTTTATACTGGAATATCGTTGATTTACAATGTTGTGTTAGTTTCAAGTGTACAGCAAAGTGATTCAGTTATACACATTCATATATACATTCTTTTTTCAGATTATTTTCCATTTTAGTTATTACAGAATATTGGGAAGAATTCCCTGTGCACCCAGTTGGATCCATCCATTCATAACACAGCAGGATAAATTAGGAGTCTGGGATTAACAAAACCCGGCTCTATTAAGAATGGATGGATCCAAGTGGGTGGGACAGAACTGGGCTAATTCATTAGACCTGCCCACTTGATTCCCAAAGTCCCCAGAAACAAGGCTACCTACCCCTGCCATTAACACCTGGCTCTGGCTGGGCTCTTGAAATAGGACAGCAGTTCCACTCCCCAGCAGAAGTGGAATTATAACAAAGGACCTTTGTTAAGGTCGAAGCAGGACACACACACACACACACACACACACACACACACACACACCATCATCATCACCGTCAATAATAACTACGACTTGAAAGCAATTTCATTAGAGAACTTGATGAAATTGAGCAAAAGCCACCCATCGAGTAAGTCCTCACACCTGGCAAGTACTGCAAAGTTCAGAGTGGCACCGCCTCTGCCTCTGGTATAAAAGCGACAAGGTCTAGAGAGGAAAACTGAGCCCCAGACCTCTTCGCCTTTGCCTGCTCCTCCCGCAGGATTCAGCTCTCCGGCCCCAGGGACCAAGAAAAGGGTGGAGAGCCCTAATGCCACCCTTCTCCGTCAAAACAAGCTAGCTCTCTCTCCCCCGGGATCAGTCACCGAGTAACGCCCGGTCCCGCGGCTCGGGGAGCCAACCTCCTCCCCGCCGCGCCTGGCCCGACACGGAGACCTTGTCTGGGCTATTCCCAAGAGCCAGCTCCCAATTCCTGCGCCTCCCTCCCGGTCGGAGGGCTCGGGAAGAGGCGCTTCTGCTCTCCCGCTTCCCACAATCCCTAAAGCAAGAGAGCCCCTCAAGCGCAAGTCTCAGAACCGCGCGCCACGTACCTGTCAGTGGCCGCGGCTCCTCCTCCCGAGGGCGCGGTGCGGGGACAGTGCACAAAGTTTGTGCCGCTGCCCGCGCCGGACGCTGCGAGGAAGGGGGAGCGGGCTCCTCGCCGGGTCCGGGACAGTCCGCTCCGCTCCCGGGCCGGCCGACGCTCGCAGATCTCTGCTCGGCTCCCCCCTGCCCGGCTCCAAGTCTACAGCGGCTCCCCGGGAAAGGACGAGGCGGGAGAAGGTCCGAGCGCAACTCGCCGACGGTGCGTCAGCGGGTGGCGGAGTCGCGCCGCTCCCCGGCTCCCCCGCCCCCCTATCCCGAGCACTCGGGAGCGCAGGCGGGGCTCGGCCGGGGAGGGGCCCAACCTGCCAGGCCGGCCCCGGGGAGCGCGCGCCCGGCCCCGCCCCGGCCCGCCCCCTCCGGCCCCGCCCCTCGAAGGCCCCGCCCCTGCCCCCTGCACGTGGCCGCCAGGTGCGGGGTGGAGAGGGGTGGGGTCGGCTGCGACTTGGCCCCGGCGCCCGTTGCCAAGGTGAAGGAGGCGGAGCCTCTGAGGGAAAGTTTCCACCGAAACTTGAACCCCGGGGAATGGAGGACACCTCGCCCTTGGGGACTCGTCTATCGCTGGAACTACACCACTTCACGAACACACACACACATACACACACACACACACACAACATTTATAATCGTGCCAAAAGGCTCATTACTTGGGTTTTGCTGAGTGGAGAAAGTGAGACACCTCCATGCAACACGCACCCTGTGAGTATAGGTGTACGTGTCACAGTTCACTGGCAGTTTTCCCCCAAATATGAGGGCTCTTTAATTGGACAGTTCAACAGCAAAAAGAAACTTCCCCATCTCACAACTCCTCGGAAAATGAGAGAGCAGGTTGGGAATCCATTTCCCTACGCCCAGGGTATGGCGATGGCCTTTGGCACTGCCTTTCCAGAACCCAGACCTTTCCAGAACCGGACTCCATGTTTGCTGGCTGCGTATCATCGGAGACCCTGCCTGTTGTCTTGCTGGCACTGCCGCCTCCTCCTCCCCATTTCTCCTCCTTCCAAGCTCCTTGCCTGTTTGGACGGTAAAGTCGAGGATCTGCTTTCTGAACTTTTAATCCAGGAGGAGGAATCAAATTCCTGGTTAGAGGCTCTCTTGGCATTTCCAGAGCCCTGTGGTTGGTGTGGCTGAAACTTGAGGTGAGCCGCAATCAGAGCGGGTTGGGCCGACCTATGGCTTGCAAAGGCGGATGTGGGGTTTTTCTTACCCGCAACATCCTGCTTGCGCCTCACCAGATTCTCCTTTGGAGGAAGTATATCTTCCTCCCTCCATTCTCGATGAATGGCATCCAGTGACAACGAAAATCAAGTCTATCTAGCTTCGGGTTCTCTCTTGCAACCTCAGTAATCAGAGGATGCAAAAACTTCACAGTTCCATCTCTACCACCACTGCTATTCTTGATGACCGCAGCAGGGATGCATCTGCTGCAAATAACTCCCAGGGGTCACCAACCTTCCACCGATAACAAGTGCAAGACAGGTGGCTAACTAAAAGCTGCGGAAGGACAGGGAGATAGAAGCATAGGAGCGAGGAAGTTCTGCCCAGCAGGTCAGGGCCTGTTCTAACAATTGGGATGTGGGGGAATCATTTATTCAACCATTATAGAGTGTTTTTCCCATGCTAGGCATTCTCCTAGGGATTGGGGACACAGCAGAGAACAAAAACAAAAATTTTAACCCTCATGGAGTTTACCTTCCAGGCAGGAGACACAAATGATAAAGAAAATATGTGGAGTACCATATGATTCGGAGAAGGAAATGGCAACCCACTCCAGGCCTCTTGCCTGGAAAATCCCACTGAGGGAGGAGCCTGGTAGGCTACAGCCTATGGGGTCGCAAAGAGTCAGACACGACTGAGTGACTTCACTTCACTCATTTCACTCAGTTCATACTTTATCACTGGAGAAGGAACTGGCAACCCACTCCAGTATTCTTGCCTGGAGAATCCCATGGACAGAGGAGCCTGGCGGGCCATGGTCCATGGGGTCGCACAGAGGCAGACACAACTGAAGTGACTGAACATGCACTCACGCCATATGATTAGAAATGCTTTGGAGAAAAAATAGAAAGGGACAGAACATAGGAGTAAGCAGCGTGTTCTCTTAAATAGGCAATCAAAGAAAGCTGCTGGAGATATTTGGGCAAAGGGCTGAAGGAGGTGGGAAACAAGATATCTGAGCTGATAACTTTTGAGGCAGAAAGCACAGCAAGTACAAATGCCCTGAGGCAGAGGCAGGATGCCTGAGTGTGCTGGGAGCAACCAGGAGGCCACTGTGGCAGAAAGAAGTCAGACAAGAGGGAGAGGTGACATGGATCAAAGGAAGCCCCCACGCTGAGTGAGCTGGAAGCCACTGGAAGGGTTTGAGTAGGAAAGTGACATCTTTTGACACCTTGTAATAGGATCGCTTTGACTGCTGGGTTGAGGGCAGTCGTGGGTGAGGGCTGACGCAGAGACCAGTGAGAGGCTACTGAAATAACCCAGGAGCAAGAGGAGAGTGACTGGGCCAGGGAGACAGAGCTAGTGGATGGAGTGAGCTGACAGGGGAATCCTCGAAGACTGGATATGGAGTGTGGAGGACAAGGAGTAACTGAAATTTGTTGCTGACATGCTGAGTTTATTCCTTAAAAAATATCTGACTTTCTCCCTGTTTTAGAAGAAGAGACCTAACTAGTGAAGCTATTAATGAAAATGCATCTATTTCAGAGTGGACTTTAGCAGTTTAGTTTTTTAATTTATAAACTGTGACTATGAGTATGCCAGCAGCATATGAGGTAACTTTTATATTTAAATAAATTTCACTTACTCTGTAAGTCCAGGCCTCTTTGAAATCTATATCAATCTGCTTTGAAATACAGTCTCTACCTATGATCATAATAACAAAAATGCATTGTTGCATGATCAAAAATTATTACTTTGGTTACAGAAGGGGTTTCCCTCCCTGGCTTCCACAGTGAGAGGAACTGTAATGATTATTTTAATATTTCTTTTTTTTAATTTAAATTTATTTATTTTAATTGGAGGCTAATTACTTTACAATATTGTATTGGTTTTGCCATACATCAACATGAATCTGCCACGGGTGTACACATGTTCCCCATCCTGAACCCCCTCCCACCTCCCTCCCCATACCATCCCTCTGGGTCATCCCAGTGCACCAGCCCCAAGCATCCTGTATCCTGCATCTAACCTAGACTGGAGATTCATTTCTTATATGATATTATACATGTTTCAATGCCATTCTCCCAAATCATCCCACCCTCTCCCTATTTTAATATTTCTATCAAATATATTCGGCTATAAAAAAGAAAACAAGGAGGATGCTGAGCGGTTTGGCCTAACAGCTGGAAGGACGGAACTGCCAGAACAAAGATAGAGAAGACTTAGGACTTCCCTGGCAGTCTAGCGGCTAAGATTCAAGCTTCCACTGCAAGGGACCCGGGTTCCATCTCTGGTCAGGGAACTAGATCCCACATGCCACAACTAAAGACCCTGCATGCCACAATGAAGATAAAAGATCCCACATACCACAACTAAGACCCAGTGAAGCCAAATAAATAAAGAGAAACACTTTTTTTAAAAAAGAATGGAAAAAGACTTCAAAAGGAGTAGGCTGAGGGTGAAAGTAAGAAAGTTAAAAGGAAGACAAGAAAGAAAGGACACATGATTTGGATGATCTTTGATTTCTTCAGCTTATAAAATGTTAAGGTTGTTGGTGGTGCTAGTGGTAAAGAACCCACCTGCTAATGCAGGTGACTCAAGAGATGTGGGTTCAATTCCTGTGTTGGGAAGATTCCCTGGAGGAGGGCATGGCAACCCACTCCAGTATTCTTGCCTGGAGAATCCCAATGGACAGAGGAGCCTGGTGGGCTACTGTCCATAGAGTCGCAGAGTCGGATACGACTGAAGCGACTTAACACGCGCATAACACGCACGTGAGTTAATGTGGTCGAGCATCAAGGACCGTACCTGACACCTGGCAGCCACCTAAGGATGTTAGTTCTCTCTCTGCAAATACGAAATTCATAGATTTCCATTATGCCCTAAAAGTAAAGAAAAGGGACCAAAAACAGGAGAGAAGGGACATGAAATGAAAATGTAAGAAATGAAGTCCAACGAAAGTGCCTAATGCCGATTATCTGTTATGACAGTTTCCCCTAAATTCTGCTTTCTCAAAGGGAAAAACTGAGATGTCAGAGTTTGCTAGTTTGGGAAAAGAGTTTCAAGTATGAAAAGTTGGTAATAAAACAGAAAAAAAAATCCACAACTGAAGTATTAAGCAAAGAATTTTGATTGCTACTGCTTATAAACCATTCTTACAAATAAGACAGACATAAGAATAGAATAGCAATCAAAGGAGATGAACAGAGAATTATTTTTTTTAAGTCCATAATTTTAAGACATCAAACCATATTAAGTAAAGCTAGAATGAGAGGCAACTATTGTTTTATTTATAAATTTAGCAAAAATTAAAAAAAAATTATGCCTATTGTGGATGTTGGACAATATCCTGCCATATGGAAGGGAGTATAAGTCACAATAATTGTTAGCAATTTGTGTCTAAATAACTAAAATGCTTATACTTTTTGAACCAGAAATTTCACTTCTAAGAAGTTATTCTAATATTCAAATATTTGCTAAAAATACACATATATGAATGTCTACTACACTGTTATTTAAATATAGTGAAAAAGTAGAAATATCCTAAATACCCAAAAGACAAAATTAGAGTAAGCATAAGTACAATATGTTATGGGTTAGCCATGTTATAATATTATAGGCAGAATTTTAAAACATTGTTAAATATCTAGTAAATGAAAATACATTCACAATCCATTATTATATAAAATAAGCCTGCTACAAAATAGTATGTAAAATATGGTTCTCCTTTAAAATGTTACCTGTACCAATTGCTATCTCCATACTAGGATAACAGTTCATTTTTATTCTCTTTTTTGTGCTTTTCTCTAAGTTTTCTGGCATAATCAGGTATCCCGTTTTCCTAGAAGTGAAATTCCTAGATGATAGATGTGAGAGTTGGACTGTGAAGAAGGCTGAGTGCCAGAGAATTGATGCTTTTGAACTGCAGTGTTGGAGAAGACTCTTGAGAGTTCCTTGGACTGCAAGGAGATACAACCAGTCTGTCCTAAAGGAAATCAATCCTGAATATTCATTGGAATACTTTGGCCACCTGATATAAAGAACCAACTCACTGGAAAAGATCCTGATGCTGGGAAAGATTGAAGGCGGGAGGGAAAGGGGACGACAGAGGATAAGATGGTTGGATGGCATCACCAACGCAATGGACATGAGTTGAGGAGGCTCCAGGAACTGGTGATGGACAGGGAAGCCTGGTGTGCTGCAGTCCGTGGGGTCACAAACAGTCAGACATGACTGAGCAACTGAACTGAACTGAGACTGTATACAGGGGCTTCCCTAGTGACTTAGATGGTAAAGATCCTGCCTGTCAATGCAGGAGATGCAAGATACATAGGTTCGATCCCTGGGTCAGGAAGATCCCTGCAAAAGGAAGGGGCAACCTGCTCCAGGATTCTTGCCTGGAAAATTGCATGGACACAGGCACCTGGTAGGCTACTCCTATAGTCCATGGAGTCACAAAGAGTCGGGCACAACTGAGAGTGCATATGCATACCACACACAGGCTGTATATATCAACGACATTTAGCTAAAACTGTCAAACAGTTTTCCAAAGTAGCTATACCAATTTATATTCCCACTGGCAACATATGAGTTCTGGTTTACACATGCATTTTTAATAACATGCATCCAGTAAACAGCCATTGATTTGAAGCCTACTACTATACAAGTTACAGTAATTAACAAGTTAGAAATAAGTACATTGATTTGAATGCATATGTTAGTAACATAATAGGAACCATTTTTAACTTGTACTTTTCATTAATTTATCTCATTTTATTTCTTTTTATACCTCTAGGTGTGTTATATATTTTAAAGAACTAAAATTAGATTTCTTAAGTACAGGAGCTAGACAAGATTTCCTTCTTTTTCTTACCTCTTTTCAGTTCAGTTCCATTCAGTCACTCAGTCGTGGTCGACTCTTTGCGACCCCATGAAGTGCAGCACACCAGGCCTCCCTGTCCATCACCAACTCCCGGAGTTTACCCAAACTCATGTCCATCGAGTCGGTGATGCCATCCAGCCATCTCATCCTCTGTCGTCCCCTTCTCCTCCCACCCCCAGTCCCTCCCAGCATCAGAGTCTTTTCCAATGAGTCAACTCTTCGCATGAGGTGGCCAAAGTACTGGAGTTTCAGCTTCAGCATCAGGCCTTCCAATGAACACCCAGGACTGATCTCCTTTAGGATGGACTGGTTGGATTTCCTTGCAGTCCAAGGGACTCTCAAGAGTCTTCTCTAACACTACAGTTCAAAAGTGTCAATTCTTTGGCACTCAGCTTTCTTCACAGTCCAACTCTCACATCCATACATGACTACTGGAAAAGCCATAGCCCTGACTAGATGGACCTTGGTTGGCAAAGTAATGTCTCTGCTTTTGAATATGCCATCTAGGTTGGTCATAACTTTCCTTCCAAGGAGTAAGCGTCTTTTCATTTCATGGCTGCAATCACCATCGCAGTGATTTTGGAGCCCAAAAATATAAAGTCTGACACTGTTTCCACTGTTTCCTCATCTATTTCCCAAGAAGTGATGGGACCAGATGCCATGATCTTAGTTTTCTGAATGTTGAGCTTTAAGCCAACTTTTTCACTCTTCTCTTTTATTTTCATCAAGAGGCTTTTGAGTTCCTCTTCACTTTCTGCCATAAGGGTGGTGTCATCTGCATATCTGAGGTTATTGATATTTCTCCCGGCAATCTTGATTCCAGCTTGTGCTTCCTCCAGCCCAGCGTTTCTCATGATGTACTCTGCATACAAGTTAAATAAGCAGGATGACAATATACAGCCTTGACGTACTCCTTTTCCTATTTGGAACCAGTCTGTTGTTCCGTGTCCAGTTCTAACTGTTGCTTCCTGACCTGCATACAGGTTTCTCAAGAGTCACCTCCTTTAGTCCCACTTAAAAATGTAATTATGTCTTATATTCTATTATACATTTCTCAAATCATTAAATATTTAAAATACCAAAAATCCACGATCATATGAAAAAAGAAGAGTAGTATCTTACTAATACCCACACTTTCACATACTCTTCTTTCACACAGCTCTTGAGACTGTAGTCCATATCTTCACATCTCATTGAGGAAATGGGCAAAGCGTATCACCTTTAATAAAAAACAGAAGTTTAGGTGTAGCATAGGGAAGTGAGCACTCTGAGATGAGGACATCAAAATGATCCCTTCATTGACCCAGAAACCTTGGAAACTAAAAAAAGGATGAAGACATTATCATTTGCAGTCAAATTAAATCTAAATTTAAATTACTCTCTAAAGTTGTTTTCCTTAAAAGGAACTCAAAAGTGAACAATGTATATCCTATTAGAATATTAATCAACCCATCAAATTCTTTTTTCTACCAAATATCTTAATAAATACACTTTGCTTTTGAATGATCTTTTCTCCTAAGGAAATTTGTCAAGTGGTCAGGGTCTACTCCACTGATGATATGAGGCTTATTAATTATTAAAACTCTTCTCAAAACCATCTGTCTTCTCTTTTAAAGCAAATCGCCATAGCATGTTAGGGGCTCTGGAGCAGATGCAGCTGACAGTCATGTCAAAACCCAGCTCAACTGCTTCCCAGCTTTGTGACCTGCATCAAAGAAGTTTAATAAGTACTCATTCATTTCTTGTTGTGCCTCAACTTTCTATTTAAAAATAACTATCACAGTACCTAGATCATTGGTTTGGAATGAGAATTGTACATCTCTATCTCTTTACATTTTCCTAAGTACAGTCTAAGGCACATAATAATAAGCACTCATTAATTTAGTTTTCAAGGCAATTTCTAGGGACTTTATCATAAAGACATAATTCTAAGCACAAAGATTCATGTGCAAGTATTGTCATATCAAACGTACAGCAAGTAACAGGAAAAAGAAAAAAAAAATGGCCACATATACCAAACTTCAATATTAATAAGGTGAACACATAATTTACAGTCTCCAAAAGATTTAAAATTTACTAATATGCAGTGTTGCAGAGTGGTCAACAAGTTTGTACATTGTTAGTAAAAATAAAAATAAACACAGTTTTCTTGAAGGGGAAAAAAAAAAGTATTGTCATACTAGCAAGATTTTATAATCTCAAAACTTTGGAAATAATTTAACTGATAAATAGGAATGAACTAAAATTCTATCCTATCCAAACATAGTTTATCAAATAGTATGATCTCAGATTTATAAAATATATATATAAAATAAATCTCTTGATACATTCAAAACTACAACATATGGTTGTATGAGTGCTTCGCTGCATAATGTACCTCCCCTAGGGGCAAGTGAGATCTGAAATCTAGCTGTTCTCTGCTTGTCAAAAGCCATACACCCTGGTGCGGGGTTGCATTCACCTGGAGAACAGGATGTCTTTTTCTGAATTGCTCAAAGGGGTGTTATGACTCAGCACCAGTCATCTGGAAATACGGACAGAAAAAAAAAAAAACTGGGAAGACACAAACCAAAGTATTAACACTGATTATGTTAAAGTAACAGGATTCTGAGGGAGGTTTTTTCCCACTATGATTTTCTATGCTTTCCAAATTTTCCATAATGAATATGCACTATTTTTATAATTAAAAGACAAAACTTTTACTTTTAAAAAACAAGCTAGATTTTAAAAATGCAAATCAAGGCACTTCTCCTGTGGTTTAGTGGTTCTAGTACAGGGGTTGTGGGTTCTATCCCTGGTCAGGGAACTAGGATCTCACATGTGGCAGGGTATGGCCAAAACTTAACTTTTTAAAAACTTGCTTAAAAATGCAAATCAAAGTTAGGATATCACCTCATACTAATTAGGATGGCTGCCAATAAAAGGCAAAAAGAAAATAACGAGTGTTGGGAGAATGTAGAGAAATAGGAAGCCTTGTGCACTGTCAGTAGGGATATGAATAGCACAGCCCCTGTGGAAAGCAGTAAGACAGTGCCACAGAAAACATGAAACTACAATGACCACGTGGCTGTGCTGTTCAGTCACTACATCGTGTCCAGCTCTTTGCGAGCCAGTGGACCGCAGCACACCGGGCTTCCCTGTCCTTCACCATCTCCCAGAGTTTGCTCAGACTCATGTCCACTGGGTCAGTGATGCTATCTCACCATCTCATCCCCTCCTACCCTCTTCTCCTTTTGCCTTCAGTCTTTCCCAGCATCAGGGAGAATTACCATATGCTCCAGCAATTCCACTACTGAGTATATATCCAAAAGAATTAAAAGCAGGATCTGGAAGAGATATTTGCACACCAACATTCTGAGCAACATTATATTCAATAGCCAAGAGGAAGAGGTGGGAAACGGGCATTGCCCTTGACTTGCTGCCTCACCCAGGGCCATGCCCACTTCTTGGGGACAACCTGCAACCAACAGCTGACCTATGCAAAGAGTAAAGCTTGAGTTCAAATCAGAAGGGCTCCCCCAGCTCCAGAGTTCCTCACGGAATCAGGCCAAGACTGCCTTCATCCGTGTTGACCCGGAGGGAACACCCCAATAAACTGCTCCCACACAAATCTCGTGTTAGAGTCTGTTTCCCAGAAGGCCTGACCTGCAACCCTTATTCAAGAAATCCTTTCCTGATACTCTTACAGTTTCTTTTTTCATTTTATATTTTATCTTTAGATTTTTTAAAATATATTTAGAGTTTACTTTTATATAATATGGGGATCTGATTGTATTTCTCTCCTTGCAGTGAGAAAATTTCTCAGTGCCATTTATTAACACTAATACTCCATCATTTCTTCTGATTTTATTTCTCTATCGTATAAGAAATTCTCGTTTATATACAGATCTGTTTCTTGATTTTCTACCCTGCCCTCTTGGCTTAAAGAGTTGATCCTGTGACACTGTTTCAATTGCTTTGGCTTATTTTCCAAAATTGTCTTTTTATAACTCACCAAATATATTCCAGAATTATTTTATTGATTTACCTCCAAAAAATCTTTCTAAAACTGTTTTCCAAATCACACTGCACTTACAGATTAATTTTGGAGGAATTAAATCTTTAAAGTGTTAAATCATCTCATTGGCATTGGTTGAAAATTACCTGTGACTTTGGTCACAGGTGAGATTCCTTGCCCAGAGCCACCAGGGCCTCAGCTCACTGTTTGCTCCTCCTTGTGGGGGAGGTTGGGGGGGGGAACCCAGGCTCTGACACGCACCTCTGCTCTGGGCTGCCTGCGGCTGCTGGCGTGTTCTAAATTCTGGTATCTGACCCCTGACCTGTCTTCTACCCACAGGACACCTGGATGCTCAGAGTCTGAGTCCTATACCACCAGACCTGTGGGAAGAAAGGGGATCTGCTCTTGTTATTTTTTTTTATTGGAGTATAATCGCTTTACAATGTCGTGGTAGTTTCTGCTATACAAAGAAGTGAATTTGCTATATCTATATCCCCCTGCCCTCTTGAGCTTCCCTCCCAACCTCCCTTTCTCTCATCTTTCAATAAAGCTGTTGATCTAAAAAAAAAAGTTAAATTATCTCATTATTAGCATGGTGTGTTGCTTCATTTATTCAGGTGTTCTTAATATTTGCTAATCAAGCCATACAATTTTTCCATAATTATTTTTATATTTTTTTAGATTAATTTTTTTATATTGTATGGGATTCCTTGGTGGCTGAGCAGTAAGGAATCCACTTGCAATTCAGGATACCCTTGTTCAATTCCTGGGTCAGGAAGATCCTGTGAAGAAGAAAATGGCAACCCACTCCAGTATTCTTGCCTGAAAAATCCCATGGACAGAGGAGCCTGTGGGCTACTGTTCATGGGGTCACAAAGAGTCAGACACTACTGACTAACTAAACACAAGCTACTTCACATTGCTTAATAAGTTATTTTCTTTTAAAACCAGCTAGATACACTTTCTGAAGTATGAAGAACTCTGACAGTTACATATCACATTTATTTTTGTTCTTTTTGCAATGGCCAAGAATTAAGCATTCATTCAAAAGTAGTGGTCATAGGGGGATCACCATGTTTTTCTCTACTTAAAGTGAAGACACAAGCAGATACCACCAGTTGTCAACCCAATTTCAAGTCTCTATGTTTTTTTTTTTTTTGCTTTCTACCAGAAACCAATTTTGTTTATGGAGGCAAAATGCAACTGCTTTTGTAACTAAAGGTGGTTATGTAATGCAGTCCAAGACAATGGGATGTTAGGAGGACATGCCTGGTGAGCTTGCAGAAAGCCCAGCTGGCTTGGTCCATATCTCTCTACCCTTTTCTCTGTCTTCTTCTTCTTCTTGCCTAGAGCCAGAGGTAGAAACCAGCTCAGCATGAGAACAAAAGCTGAATGTGAGGGATTGAGGGAAGTTAGCGGGGCCAAGAACACTGAAGCTTTTAGGCCATGTACAGGGCTGTGCTGCCCACCTCTGGACTTCCTGTTTATTATTAAGAAAAAGCCAACATTTGTATGTTTATACCACTGTTGTCTGGGTTTCATGTACGTATAACAAACACAGGCCTAGATAATATCACATGTAAGTTCTGTTAAATGTGATATTTGCCATAGATTTTTGGTTGATGTCCTTAATCAGATTGAAATTCTTCTCTTATATTCCACATTCTGGATATCTCCTTTCTGGCATCTCCAGAATTGTTGTGCATGAGAAAGAGCCAGCAGCCATTCTTAGCTTACCATCTTACCTAACATCAGAAGTTCCTGGTTCAATGCATCAAACTATCGATGCAAATATATTTCTCTAAATATAAATATATGCCTTAAGGTTAAAGAAGATAACATATGTGTGTATGTGCACAAATATGTTAATTTTCTCCCTTTCTTTGAATATTTTACACACATTTATTTTCTTCCTTCCATTCCTTCCTTTCAATATTTTATATATATTTCAAGAACCTTTAAGAACCCAACCAATTCCAAACATTCCATTAGTCCTTAAAGGGGCCACAAAAATAAACATAACACCATCTTTACCACTGTAATGCAGTATGGAAAATAAACTTTTTTTTTTTGTTTATTTAAAATAAAGTTTATTCCACAAATAGAATAAAGTCAACACTTTTTGAATTCTTATATTCTCAGATTTTAATAAGAATCAAAATTTATTTTTTATTTTATTTTGATCACCAACCAACATTTGAAGTGACATTTTTTAAGCAAGAAAACATGCCCAATTCCATAAACTTTTTACCCTAATTACTATGAAAGTGAAAGTTGCCAGAATACTGGAGTGAGTACTTTCCCTTCTCCAGAAGATCTTCCCAACCCAGGGATTGAACCCAGGTCTCCCGCATTGCAGGCAGATTCTTTAATTACTATAAACAAAGGTATAACTTGATTAGAGTTACAGGATTTTTTTTAAACGGTAGTAATTTTAGCTGGAGCCCTGGAAAGATCTCAAAGACTAGTATTTGAAAACTCTAGGGCAAATTTGACATCGGAAGATCCTAAACTCACCTCCTCCCTCAGACACACCAAATTTATAGCTACATATAAACAACTTCTTCTGGAGTAGGGCAGGGCAAGAACTAGCAAGCAATTTCTACAGATGAGGAAATGACGGGAAAAAAACCCATACTGAAGTAGGTTGTTGTTCATTCGCTAAGTCGTGTCCAAATCTTTGCAATCCTATGCACTGTAGCCCGCCAGGCTCCTCTGTCCATAGGATTCTCCAGGCAAGAATACTGGAGGGAGTTGCCATTTCGTTCTCCAGGGGATCTTCCCCACCCAGGGATTCAAACCTGTATCTCCTGCATTGGTAGGCAGATTCTTTATCACTGAGCCACCAGAAAAGCCCCACTGAAGTGGGTTTAGTTCAGTTCAGTCGCTGAGTCGTGTCCGACTCTTTGCGACCCCATGAATCGCAGCACGCCAGGCCTCCCTGTCCATCACCAACTCCTGGAGTTCACTCAGACTCGCGTCCATCGAGTCAGTGATGCCATCCAGCCATCTCATCCTCTGTCATCCCCTTCTCCTCCTGCCCCCAATCCCTCCCAGCATCAGAGTCTTTTCCAGTGAGTCAACTCTTTGCATGAGGTGGCCAAAGTACTGGAGTTTCAGCTTCAGCATCATTCCCTCCAAAGAAATCCCAGGGCTGATCTCCTTCAGAATGGACTGGTTGGATCTCCTTGCAGTCCAAGGGACTCTCAAGAGTCTTCTCCAACACCACAGTTCAAAAGCATCAGTTCTTTGGCGCTCAGCTTTCTTCACAGTCCAACTCTCACATCCGTACATGACCACTAGAAAAACCATAGCCTTGACTAGACGGACCTTAATTGACAAAGTAATGTCTCTGCTTTTCAATATGCTACCTAGGTGGGTCATAACTTTTCTTCCAAGGAGTAAGTGTCTTCTAATCTCATGGCTGCAGTCGCCATCTGCAGTGATTTTGGAGCCCAAAAAATAAAGTCTGACAGTGTTTCCACTGAAGTGGGTGGGACAGGCTTAAAAACAACCTTGGCTTTGTAACAAACAATTCAGGAGGGGACTCAAAAATCAGAGCTCTCAGAACAGCAGAGTTTCAACCCCACATTGGGCACCCAAATTTTAAAACCTGCATCTGAGAGACACAAGCTCCCCCCTAAACATTAAGTTTTTAATGCCAGTGAAGCTGCAACCATGAAACCTGCCAGGCTATGAAGGACTGGGAAACAACTCTTAAAGGGTTAGCACATTCAGACCCACCCACCCCAGGGACCACCAGCAGAGAGGCAGCCAATTGTGAGGAGTCTAGATTTTACATGAAAGGAGTTCATTTGGTTATAAAGCCTTGGTCCAAGGGGCAAGCATCTAATTTAACATAATTCTAAGGACATACCAGAGTACTCTCCAGAGATGGAGGCTGGAAGCAGACGTCTTTGCATTCTCCTCCTATGCCACTCTCCAACTCACCAGCAGCTCCCAGAAAGGAGAGTGCACACACTTTTGTGCCCCAATTCTTGTAGCTGCCACCAGGGGCACCTCTGACTTACCTGGCTCTGGTGGCCAGCAGGACTTAACACTTGTGTTCCCACAGGAGTAGATATATTTGCATACTTTAATACTTGCTACCTGGGAGTCTGGTTTCCAATTAGTTTGAAACTAGGCAGTGACTAAGAACCTCCGCTTTGGGACACTGACAGGTCTTGGCACACCATCAATGCCTGGGAGTCTCAAATAGGTTGTGTGGACAATCACAGAAGTTCGAGAGACAAGCAAGAGCTAGAGCAGTGTTGAACGAGGAGGTTCATGTTCCACACATGGTCATGCCTTCAAGACTGAAGAGGTGGCTGTTTTATGCGTGTGTGCTAGGTGGCTTCAGTCTTGTTCGACTCCTGCTATGCCATGGACTGCAGCCTGCCAGGCTTCTCTGTCCATGGGATTATTCAGGTAATAGTACTAGAGTGTGTTTCCATGCCCTCTTCCAGGGGATCTTCCTAACCCAGAGATCAAACCTGTGTCTCTCCATTGCAGGCAGATTCTTTACCACAGAGCCACCAGCGAAACCTGGCTAGTTTATACAAACTGTTATTTAAAAAACGGATAAACAAGATCCTACTATAGGACACAGAGATTTATATTCAATGTCCTGTGATAAGCCATAATGGAAAAGAACATAAAAAAGAATATATGTGTGTGTATATATACATCTATATATATGTAACTGAATCACTTGACTGTACAGCATAAACTAATACATTACAAATCAACTATACTTCAATTAAATTTTTTAAAAGAGTTGGTTTTTACGTATAAGATAAAACAGCCAACACAGAATCAAGAAAAATGAAGAAATAGAGGAATGTTCCAAATGAAAGAACAAGATAGAATTTTAGGGGGAAAAATTCTTAATGAAATGGAGATGTGATTTACCCGATAGTTTTTTAAATTGTTCATAAAAATGCTCACAGAATGTAGAAAACGAACGTTTGAACACAGTGAGGATAACAGCAAATAAATGGAAGAACATAAAAACATACCAAACCGAAGTTGATGAGCTGGAAAACAATAACTGGACTGAAAAATACACTAGAGGCACTCAGCAGTCAACTAGATGAGGCAAAGAAAGAGATCGACAGGTCAGTAGAACTCATACAATCACCGCAGAAAAAAAATTTTTTAATGGAGGTAGCTTAATATACTTGTGGGATGACATCAAGCAGACCAACATTCACATTATAGAGATCCCAGAAGACAAAAGGAGGCGGAAAAACTTACTTAAATAAATAATGACTTCCCAAAAACGTCCCTACACTGGAGGAAGGGAACAGACATCCAGATTCAAGAAGCCCATAGAGCTGCAAATAACATGAACCCAAGGAGACCTACACTAAGATATATAACTGCAACGTCAAAAGTTAAAGACAGGGAAACAATGTTAAAAGGAGCAATAGGAAAACCTATTACACTCAGGGGAACCCCTGTAAGACTATCAGACTTCTCAGTAGACACTTTGTAGGCCAGAAGAAGTGGCACAATATATTCAAAATGCTGAAAAGAAAAACATTTTCAATCAAGAATACTCCACCCAACTAGATTATCATTCAGAGTCGAAGGAGAAATAAAGTTATCAAGACAGAAAAAATTTTAAAGTTCATAACCACTAGATCAGCCTTATTAATTCAGTCAGTTCAGTCACTCAGTCATGTACAACTCTATGTGACCCCATGAACAGCAGCATGCCAGGCCTCCCTGTCCATCACCAACTCACAGAGTCTACCCAAAACCATGTCCATTGAGTTGGTGATGCCATCCAGCCATCTCATCCTCTGTCGTCCCCTTCTCCTCCTGCCTTCAATCTTTTCCAGCATCACAGTCTCTTCAAATGAATCAGCTCTTAGCATCATGTGGCCAAAGGATTGGAGTTTCAGCTTCAGCATCAGGCCCTCCAATGAACATCCAGGACTGATCTCCTTTAGGATGGACTGCTTAGATCTCATTGCAGTCCAAGGGACCGCCAGAGTCTTCTCAAACACCACTGTTCAAAAGCATCAATTCTTCAGCATTCAGCTTCCTTTATAGTCCAATTCTCATATCCATTCATGATGACCGGAAAAACCATAGCCTTGACTAGATGGACCTTTGTTGGCAAAGTAATGTCTCTGCTTTTTAATATGCTGTCTAGGTTGGTCATAACTTTCCTTCCAAGGAGTAAGCATCTTAATTTCATGGCTGCAATAGCCATCTGCAGCAATCTTGGAGCCCAGAAAAATGAAGTCAGCCACTGTTTCCACTGTTTCTACATCTATTTGCCATGAAGTTATGGAACCAGATGCCATGATCTTAGTTTTCTGAATGTTGAGCTTTAAGCCAACTTTTTCACTCTCCTCTTTCACTTTCATCAAGAGGCTCTCTAGTTCTTCTTCACTTTCTGCCATAAGGGTGGTGTCATCTGCATATCTGAGGTTACTGATATTTCTTCCAGCAATCTTGATTCCAGCTTGTGCTTCCTCCAGCCCAGCATTTCTCATGATGTACTCTGCATATAAGTTAAATAAGCAAGGTGACAATATACAGCCTTGACGTACTCCTTTTCCTATTTGGAACCAGTCTGTTGTTCCATGTCCAGTTCTAACTTTCACAGCATCCTCTTTCAGGACTTGAAACAGTTCAACTGGAATTCCATCACCTCCACTAGCTTTGTTTGTAGTGATGCTTTCTAAGGCCCACTTGACTTCACATTCCAGGATGTCTGGCTCTAGGTGACTGATCACACCATCATGATTATCTGGGTCATGAAGATCTTTTTTGTACAGTTCTTCTGTGTATTCTTGCCACCTCTTCTTAATATCTTCTGTCTCTGTTAGGTCCCTACCATTTCTGTCCTTTATTGAGCCCATCTTTGCATGAAACAGAATCAGTGATCTAAGATGGACTGGAATGAGTGAATTTAACTCAGATGACCATTATATCTACTACTGTGGGCAGGAATCCCTTAGAAGAAATGGAGTAGCCATCATAGTCAACAAGAGTCTGAAAGGCAGTACTTGGACGCAATCTCAAAAATGACAGAATGATCTCTGTTCGTCTCCAAGGCAAACCATTCAATATTACAGTAATCCAAGTATGCTCTGACCAGTAAAGCTGAAGTTGAACAGTTCTGTGAAGACCTACAAGACCTTTTAGAACTAACACCCAAAAAAGATGTCCTTCTCATTATAGGGGACTGGAATACAAAAGTAGGAAGTCAAGAAACACCTGGAGTAACAGGCAAATTTGCCCTTGGAGTACAGAATGAAGCAGGGCAAAGGCTAATAGAGTTCTGCCAAGAGAATGCACTGGTCATAGCAAACACCCTCTTCCAACAACACAAGAGAAGACTCTACACATGGACATCACCAGATGGTCAACACCAAAATCAGATTGATTATATTCTCTGCAGCCAAAGATGGAGAAGCTCTATACAGACAGCAAAAACAAGACTGGGAGCTGACTGTGGCTTGAATCATGAACTTCTTATTGCCAAATTCAGACTGAAATTGAAAAAAGTGGAGAAAACCACTAGACCATTCAGGTATGACCTCAATCAAATCCCTTATGACTATACAGTAGAAGTGAGAAATAGATTTAAGGGGCTAGATCTGATAGACAGAGTGCCTGATGAACTATGGATGGAGGTACGTGACATTCTACAGGAGACAGGAATCAACACCATCCCCAAGAAAAAGAAATGCAAAAAAAGCAAAATGGCTGTCTGAGAAGGCCTTACAAATAGCTGTGAAAAGAAGAGAAGCCAAAAGCAAAGGAGAAAAGGAAAGATATGCCCATTTGAATGAAGAGTTCCAAAGAACAGCAAGGAGAAATAAGAAAGCCTTCCTCAGTGATCAAGGCAAAGAAATAGAGGAAAACAATAGAATGGGAAAGACTAGAGATCTTCAAGAAAATTAGAGATACCAAAGGAACATTTCATCCAAATATGGACCAGCCTTATAAGAAATGATAATAGGACTTCTTCAAGCTGAACTGAATGAGAACTTTTAAGTTTGACCAAAAAAATCATAGTATAAATCTCACAAAGGTGAATACATATTAAGAGAAAATTCAGAATAATTTAATGTTGTAAAGGTGGTGGAAATTATATGAAAATTAAGTCAGAAGTAGTAAAAATAATTATAACTATAATAATTAGTTAAGAGGTAAACAAGATAACAAGATGTAAATTGTGACATTAAAAACGTGTGGGCACTACAGAAAATCAGATCATGAAAGAGAGCAAAATAAAAAGGAAAAAAAGAACTACAAAACCATCAGAAAACAATTATAAAAATGGAATTGAGTACATTCAGTTCAGTTGCTCAGTCGTGTCTGACTCTTTGTGACCTCATGGACTGCAGCATGCCAGGCCTCCCTGTCCATCACCAACTCCCAGAGTTGACTCAAACTTGTCCCCATTGAGTCGGTGATGCCATCCAGCCATCTCATCCTCTTTTGTCCCCTTCTCCTCACACCTTCAATCTTTCCCAGCATCAGGGTCTTTTCCAATGAGTCCGCTCTTCGCATCTGGTGGCCAAAGTATTGGAGTTTCTGTCGGGAGCCAGCGTGAGGAATCCCACCCGTGACAAGGTCATGCGGAAGGAAGCCTGACAAAACGCAAGGACGTGTTCGGCTTCAGGGATTGCCCCTGGAAATTCCTGAGCATCCACCCCCCAAGACCAGAATCTGCCTGCTTTACTATGTTATGCTTTCCACCTGCTCTTCTGTCATTAACAGGGGACTGTCCCCCCACCACATTTTTCTGGAAAAAATTAGAGCTTTTAGATAATAAGCCTCCTGGGCATAATACGAGTGTTTCAATCCAAAAACCCCTCTGATGGCTTTCTAGCCTGCCTGCAGGACTCATACAGCTGCGCATGTGATTGTTTGAGGCCTCCCGACTGCAGGAAGCTTAAAACATTCTAGGAATGTCGAGGAAGCTTAAAACATTCTAGGAATGTCGAGGCTTCCGAGGAGTCAAAATCATTAGAATAGGACCGATTAAAGGTTTCATTTGTTGAGCCAATACTTGCTGCCAAATTTTCATATCTTTTATTTTTAGGTATAGTTGGTATATAGAAAACCAGGCAGTAGACCTGGTATTAGCAACACTAGATCTTTGAGTTAAGTACTTTCTTTGTTATAACCCACTGCACCTTTGTTCTATAGGAATGTAACTTTTTTGTACTTTGAGGGATTGCAGAGTAAAGAAAAAACACCTCTAGGGAAAAGGAGTTTTCTGGACAATTATCCAGGAAGAGAGCCATAAAAATGTTAACAAGTCTCTTGGCCAGAAGATAATGTAAACCACCTGAGACCTTTTGTATACGGGAGGGTATGTAAAAAGAAAGCCTTGTCTCAATGAGGGTCAGGACTGCTGCCCCTGCATAACTCTATTTCTTTATGTACAACGTGGGGTATATAAGCTGATTTTGAAAAATAGTTTTTGGAGTCTTGCACCAATGCTGGGCTTTCCCATGTCATTCTTTTCTTTTTCCGGCTGAATTCCCATCTGGAGCAGGGAGGCTCATCATGCCTACTTATTTGTCCCAACTTCTAAGATCCGTAAGAGAGCCCAAGGCAGGGCACTCTCCAATATTCAAACGGACGCCGGTGGCCTGACGTGGATGGTGCAAGCTCCTTGTCTGGGACTTTATTGGTCTTCCACGTAATCCAAGTTATTCAGCCCTCTTTCTCTACTTAATTTTCCTACTATACTGTTATTTCTTAATCTAATCTTATATTAATAAACAAATAAGTTTTTCTCACGCCAACGCCGTCCCCGCTTCAAATTCCCTGGATCCACCAGGGCAGGACCCCGGCAAGTTTCAGCTTCAGTCCTTCCAATGAATACTAAGGACTGATTTCATTTAGGATTGACTGGTTGGATCTCCTTGCTGTCCAAGGGACTCTCAAGAGTCTTCTCCAACACCACAGTTGAAAAGCATCAATTCTTCAGGGCTCAGCTTTCTTTATGTTCCAACTATCACATTCGTACATGACTATTGGAACAACCATAGCTTTGACTAGATGTGCCTATGTTGTCAAAGTAATGTTTCTGATTTATAATATGCTGTCTAGCTTGGTCATAGCTTTTCTTCCAGGGAGCAAGGATCTTTTAAATTTCACGGCTGCAGTCACCATCTGCAGTGAGTTTGGAGACAGAAAAATAAAGGCTCTCACTGTTTCCATTGTTTGCCCATCTATTTGCCATGAAGTGGTGTGACCAGATGCCATTATCCTGGTTTTCTGAGTGTTGTGTTTTAAGCCTACTCTCCTCTTTCACCTTCATCACTAGGCTCTTTAGTTCTTCTCTCCTTTCTGCCATAAGGGTGGTGTCACCTGTGTATCTGAGGTTATTGATATTTCTCCTGGTAATCTTGATTCCAGCTTGTGCTTCATCCAGCCTATCATTTCTCATGATATACTCTCCATATAAGTTAAATAAGCAGGGTGACGATATACAGCCTTGACATACTCCTTTCCCGATTTGGAATCAGTCTGTTGTTCCATGTCTAGTTCTAACTGTTGTTTCTTGAACTGGATACAGATTTCTCAAGAGGCAGGTCAGGTGGTCTGGTACTCCCATCTCTTTCAGAATTTTCCACAGTCTGTTGTGATCCACACAGTCAAAGACTTTGGCACAGTCAGTAAAGCAGAAGTAGATGTTTTACTGGAACTCTCTTGCTTTTCCCATGATCCATCAGATGTTGGCAATTTGATCTCTGGTTCCCCTGCCTTTTCTAAATCCAGCTTGAACATCTCGAAGTTCTCAGTTCACTTACTGTTGAAGCCTGGCTTGAAGAATTTTGAGCATTACTATGCTAGCATGTGAAATGAGTGCAATTGTGCAGTAGTTTGAACAATCTTTGGCATTGCCTTTCTTTGGGATTGGAATGAAAACTGACCTTTTCCAGTCCTGTGGCCACTGCTGAGTTTTCCAAATTTACTGGCTTATTGAGTATAGCACTTTCACAGTATCATTTTTCAGGATTTGAAACAGCTCAACTGGAATTCCATCACCTCCACTAGCTTTGTTTGTAGTGATGCTTTCCAAGGCCCACTTAACTTCACATTCCAGGATGTCTGGCCCTAGGTGAGTGATCACACCATCATGATTATCTGGGTCATGAGGATCTTTTTTGTACAGTTCTTCTGTGTATTCTTGCCATCTCTTCTTAATATCATCTGCTTCTGTTAGGTCCAGACCATTTCTGTCCTTTATTGAGCCCATCTGTGCATGAAATATTCCCTTTGTATCTCTCATTTTCTTAAAGAGGTCTCTAGTCTTTCCCATTCTATTGTTTTCCTCTATTTCTTTGCATTGATCACTGAGGAAGGCTTTCTAATCTCTCCTTGCTATTCTTTGGAACACTGCATTCAAATGGGTATATCTTTCCTTTCTTCTTTGCCTTTCACTTCTTTCCTCAGTTATTTCTAAAGCCTCCTCAAACAACCATTTTGACTTTTTGTATATCTTTTTCTTGGGGATGGTCTTGATCACTGCCTCCTGTACAATGTCACAAACCTTCTTCCATAGTTCGTCAGGCACTCTGTCTATCAGATCTAATCCCTTGAATCTATTTGTCACTTCCATTGTATAATCATAAGGGATTTAACTTAGGTCTTACTTTAATGGTCTAGTGGTTTTCCCTACTTTCTTCAATTTAAGTCTGAATTTCGCAATAAGGAATTCATGATCTGAGCCACAGTCAGCTCCCACTCTTGTTTTTGCTGACTGTATAGAGCTTCTCCATCTTTGGCTGCAAAGAATATAATCAATCTGATTTCGGTGTTGACCATCTGGTGATGTCCATGTGTAGAGTCTTCTCTTGTGTTTTTGGAAGAGGGTGTTTGCTATGAGGGTGTACGTTCTCTTAGCAAAACTCTATTAGCATTTGCCCTGCTTCATTCCGTATCCCAAGGCCAAATTTGCCTGTTACCCCAGTTGTTTCTTGACTTTCTACTTTTGCATTCCAGTCCCGTATAATTAAAAGGACATCTTTTTTGGGTGTTAGTTCTAAAAGGTCTTGTAGGTCTTCATAGAACCGTTCAACTTCAGCATCTTCAGCGTTACTGGTTGGGGCATATCAGACCACCTGACCTACCTCTTGAGAAACCTATATGCAGGTCAGGAAGCAACAGTTAGAACTGGCCATGGAACAACAGACTGCTTCCAAATAGGAAAAGGAGTACGTCAAGGCTATATATTGTCATGCTGCTTATTTAAATTATATGCAGAGTACATCATGAGAAACGCTGGGCTGGAGGAAGCACAAGCTGGAATCAAGTTTGCCGGGAGAAATATCAATTACCTCAGATATGCAGATGACACCACCCTTATGGCAGAAAGTGAAGGGGAACTAAAAAGCCTCTTGATGAAAGTGAAAGAGGAGAGTGAAAAAGTTGGCTTAAAGCTCAACATTCAGAAAACGAAGATCATGGTATTCGGTCCCATCACTTCATAGAAAATAGATGGGGAAACAGTGGAAACAGTGGCAGACTTTATTTTTTTGGGCTCCAAAACCACTGTAGATGGTGATTGCAGTCATGAAATTAAAAGACGCTTACTCCTTGGAAGGAAAGTTGTGACCAATTTAAACAGCATATTAAAAAGCAGAGACATTCCTTTGCCAACAAAGGTCCATCAAGGTTATGATTTTTCCAGTGGTCATGTATGGATGTGAGAGTTGGACTGTGAAGAAACCTGAGCACCAAAGAATTGATACGTTTGAACTATGGTGTTGGAGAAGACTCTTGAGAGTCCCTTGGACTGCAAGGAGATCCAACCAGTCCATTCTAAAGGAGGTCAGTCCTGGGTGCTTTGGAAGGACTGATGCTAAAGCTGAAACTCCAATATTTTCACCACCTGATGCGAAGAGTTGACTCATTGGAAAAGACTCTGATGCTGGGAGGGATTGGAGGCAGGAGGAGAAGGGGACGACAGAGGATGAGATGGCTGAATGGCATCACTGACTTGATGGACATGAGTCTCAGTGAACTCCAGGTGTTGGTGATGGACAGGGAGGCATGGTATGCTGTGATTCATGGGGTCACAAAGAGTTGGACACGACTGAGCGACTGAACTGAATGGCCTAGTGGCTTTCCCTAATTTTCTTCAATTTAAATCTGAATTTGGCAATAAGTAGTTCATGATCTGAACCACAGTCAGCTCTCTGTCTATACAACTGACTTCATAGAGCTTCTCCATCTTTGGCTGCAAAGAATATAGTCAACCTCATGTCAGTACTGACCATCTGGTGATGTCCATGTGTAGAGTCATCTCTTGTGTTATTGGAAGAGGGCATTTGCTATGACCAGTGTGTTCTCTTGGCAAAATTCTTTTAACCTTTGCTTGGGTTCCTTTTGTGCTGCAAAGCCAAATTTGCCTGTTGCTCCAGGTATGTCTTGACTTCCTACTTTTGCATTCCAGTCCCCTATAATGAAAAGGACATCTTTTTTGGGTGTTAATTCTAGAAGATCTTATAGGTCTTCATAGTAACTGTACAACTTCAGCTTGTTCAGCATTACTGGTTGGGGCATAGACTTGGATTACTGTGATATTGAATGGTTTGCCTTAGAAATGAACAGAGATCATTCTGTCATTTTTGAGACTGTGTCCAAGTACTGCATTTCGGGCTCTTTTTTTACTATGATGGCTACTCCATTTCTTCTAAGGGATTCTTGCCCGCAGTAGTAGATATAATGGTCATCTGAGTTAAATTCACCCATTCCAGTCCATTTTAGTTCACTGATTCTTAAAATGTTGATGCTCACTCTTGTCATCTCCTGTTTGACCACTTACAGTTTACCTTGATTCACGGACCTGACATTCCAGGTTCCTATGCAATATTGCTCTTTACAGCATCGGACATTGCTTCTATCACCAGTCACATCCACAACTGGGTTTTGTTTTTGCTTTGGCTCCATCCCTTCATTCTTTCCGGAGTTATTTCTCCACTGATCTCCAGTAGCATACTGGCACCTACCAACCTGAGGAGTTCATCCTTCAGTGTTTTATCTTTTCGCCTTTTCATACTGTTCATGGGATTCTCAAGGCAAGAATGCTGAAGTGGTTTGCCATTCCCTTCTTTAGCGGACCACGTTTTGTCAGAACTCTCCACCATGACCTATCTGTCTTGGGTGGCCCAACACGGCATGGCTCATAGTTGCACTGAGCTAGACAAGGCTGTGTTCCATGTGATCAGTTTGATTAGTTTTCTGTGATTGTGGTTTTCATTCGGTCTGCCCTCTGATGGATAAAGATAAGAAGCTTATGGAAGCTTCCTGATGGGAGAGACTGACTGTTGGGGAAACTGGGTCTTGTTAGATCAGTCCTGGGTGTTCATTGGAAGGACTGATGTTGAAGCTGAGACTCCAATACTTTGGCCACCTGATGCGAAGAGCTGATTCATTTGAAAACACCCTGATGCTGGGAAAGATTGAAGGCAGGAGGAGAAGGGGACAACAGAGGATGAGATGGTTGGATGGCATCACCGACTCGATGGAGATGGATTTGGGTGGACTCCAGGAGTTGGTGATGGACAGGGAGGCCTGGCATGTGTGGTTCACAGGGTCGCAAAGAGTCAGACATGAACTGAAATGAACTGAACTGAGGGGCCAACCAAGCCTATCAGATCACTCACATAATAAGCACAACTGAAGGACCCACACAGCTCTCCTAGGGGGATTTCTCAGAGCATATACCTTGGGTGACTAGAAAGGAGAGCACTGCTAGGGTGCATAGGGCGTCTCCTACAGAGGGCCACTTCTCCAAAGTAGAGACACATAAGTAACTTACCAAATACATAAAAATACCAATGGCAACTCGGACAAAGTGAATCAGCATAGGAATACATTTCAGAGGAAGGAATTCTGGAGGAGAAACTAAGTAAAGACAAGCAACCTATCCAAGAAAGAGTTCAGAGTAATGATCATAGAGATGGTCAGACTTGGAAGAAGAATGGAGGCACAGAGCAAGAAGAGAGAAGGTTGTGTTTTTTTTTCTCTTTAAGGTTTTTGTTCATTTGTTTGTTTGTTTGGGGTTTGGCTACACCATGTGGACTGTGGGATTTTAGTTCCCCAACAAGGGATTAAACCCAGGCCCTCAGTAACAAGAACACAGAATCCTAATCACTGGATTACCACAGAATTCCCAGGAGATAATTTTTTTAAAAGTTAGAAAATATAAAGAACAACCAAACAGACATGAACAATACAATAACTAAAATAAAAAAATTCACCAGGAGACTAAAATACACAGAAGAACAAACAAGTAAGTTGGAAGGCAGAATAGTGAAAATCATTGCTGTGGATCAGAAAAAAAGAATGAAAAGAAATGAGAACAGTTTAAGAGACCCCTGAGACATCACGCAAAATAATATTCACATTATAGGGGTCCAAGAAGGAGAAAGTTGTCAAGAACACATCTGAAGACAAAATCGCTGAAAACTTTCATGACACAGGAAAGGAAACAGTCATCCAAATCCAAGAAGCACAGAGTGTCCCATTCAGGATTAATCCTAAAAGAACACACCAAGACACACTGTAATTAAAATGAGAAAAAGAGACAATGTTAAAAGCAGCAAGGGAAAAGCAGCAAACAGTATACAAGGGAACTGCCATAAAACTCAGCTTACTTTTTAGCAGAAATTCTGCAGACCAGAAGGGAGTGGCATCATCTATTTAAAGTGATGAAAGGGAAAAACCTACAAGAATACTCTACCAGCAAGGCTCTGATTCAGACCTGCTGAAGAGATTAAAAGCTTTATAGGCATCAAAATCTAGGCGACTTCAGCACCACCAAACCAGCTTTACAACAAATGTTCAAGGAACTTCTCTAGGCAAAAAAGAAAAGGCCGCAACTAGAAACAGGAAACTACAAAATGAAAAAGTTCACCAGTAAAGCAAACATACAGTAAAGGTGGGAAAGCATCCACACACAAAACCAGTAGGAAAATTAAAAGACAAAATGGTAAAATCATCTGTATCCACAAGCACTTAAGTGAAAGTGAAAGTGAAGTCACTCAGTCGTGTCCGACTCTTTGCAACCCTGTGGACTGTAGCCCACTAGGCTCCTCCGCCCATAGGTTTCTCCAGGCAAGAGTACTGGAGTGGGTTGCCATTTTCTTCTCCAGGGGATCTTCCTGACCCAGGGATTGAACCCAGGTCTCCCGCATTGCAGGCAGAGGCTTTAACCTCTGAGCCAAGGGATACATAAAACAATCAGATATAAAATATGACGTCAGAAACAGTAATCATGAGGGGAGTAGAGTGAGAATGCAGGGCTTTTAAATTCATTTGAAATTAAAACATCAGCAACTTAAAACATTCAATATATGTATATGTATGTGTATTATAAATATATATATATATACACATACACATATACAATCATCTCTCTCTCTCAGAGAGAGACTGCTGCATGAAAACCTCCTGGTAACAGCAAACCAAAAATCTAAAATAGATACACACACAAAAAAGAACAAGGAAATGTGTCCTTTATAATTAGGGTCAAACATGGCACTTAGGCTGCAGTCCATGGGGTCGCTGAGGGTCGGACACGACTGAGCGACTTCACTTTCATGCATTGGAGAAGGAAATGGCAACCCACTCCAGTGTTCTTGCCTTGAGAATCCCAGGGACGGGGAAGCCTGGTGGGCTGCCGTCTATGGGGTCGCACAGAGTCGGACACGACTGAAGTGACTTAGTGGTAGTAGTAGTATGGCACTTACAGTAATCAAATTACAAGTGAAGAGTTAATGTCTATCCTTCTGAAACTATTCCTGAAAGTTGCAGAGGAAGGAACATCTCCAGACTCATCCTATGAGGTCTCCATCACCCTGATTCCAAAATCAGACAGGGATCCCACAGGGAAAGAAAATTACAGGCCAATACCCCTGATGAACATCAGTGCACACATTCTCAACAAAACATTAGCAAACCAAATTCAACACCATTATCAAGTGGGATTTAGTCTAGTAATTAAAGGATGATTCAACACTCACAAAATCAATGTGATATACCACATTAACACAATGAAGAATAAAAATCATATAATCATTGATAGATGCAGAAAAGGCATTGTCAGAATTCAATATCTAATGATTAAAAAACTCAACAAAGTGGATTTAGAGGCAACCATACCTCAATATAATAAAGGTCATGTATAACAAGCCCACAGCTAACATTATACTTAATAACAAAAAGCTAAAATTTTACCCTAAGATCAGGAATAGGATAAGGATACTCATTCTCACCACTTTTATTCTAGTATTGGAAGTTCTAGCCAGAGCACTTAGGCAAGAAAAATAAAAGGTATACAAATTGTAAAGGAAGAAATAAAAACTAAAACTGTCATGATCACATACATATAACATATATGATTAGCACGCATATGTGCTAAATCACTTCAGTCGTGTCTGACTCATTGCAACCCTCTACACTGTAGCCCACGAGGCTCCTCTGTCCATAAGATTCTCCAGGCCAGAATACTGGAGTGGGTTGCCATGCCCTTCTCCAGGGATCTTTTCCACCCAGGGATAAAACCCGTATCTCTTATGTCTCCTGCATTGACAGGTGGTTTCTTCACCACTAATGCCACCTGGGAAACTTATACACATATACATACATAAATCCTAAAAACTTTATCACTAAACTGTTAGCATAAATACAGTAAAGTTGTGGGATATAAAATCAATATACAAAAACTGTTCATTTCTATACATTAATGATGAACTATCAAAGAAATTAAGAAAATAATTCCATTTACAACTGGATCAAAAAGAATAAAACACCTAGGAATAAATTTAACTAAGGATGTAAAAGACATCCACACTGGAAACTCTAAGATATTGGTGAAAGAAATTGAAGACATAAACAAATGTAAAGATATTCTGTGCTCATGGACTGGAAGAATTCATATCATTAAAATGTCCACATTACCAAAGCAATCTACAGATTCAATGCAATCCCTATCAAAATTCCAGTGGCATTTTTCAGAGAAATAGAATATATACTCCTAAAATTCAAAGGAAACCATAAATGACCCTGAGCAGTCACAGCAGTCTTGAGGAAGAACAGAAAAGCTGGAGGATCATGCGTTCTGATTTCAAAATATGTTACAAAGCTGTAGTAATCAAAACAATACAGTATTATTATAAAAACAGACACACATGTCAATGGAACAGAACAGATAGTGCCGAGAAATACACACACCCACACATACGTGTGCTTGCATGCTAAGTCGCTTCAGTCGTGTCCAACTTTTTACAACTCTACGGACTGTAGCCTGCCAGGCTCCTCTGCCCATGGGATTCTCCAGGCAGGAATAACAGAGTGGGTTGCCAAGCCCGCCTAAAGGGATGGAATCTGCATCTCTTACGTCTCCTGCATTGGTGCCACCTGGGAAGCCCACACATAGATACACCATCAATTGTATACAGTGTGACGAGGACAGCCTCTTCAAGAAATGGTGCTGGGAAAACTGGACAGCCACACGCAAAAGAATGAAACTGGACCACTGTATACCATCCTTGGAAATAGCTCAAGCAAAAAATGGATCAAAGACTTGAATGTAAGACCTGAAACCATTAAACTTCCAGAAGAAAACACAGACAGTAAGCTTGTTGACATCAGTTTGCCAATAATTTTGTAGATTTGATCCCAAAAGCAAAAATAAGCATGTGGGACTACATCAAACTAAAAAACTTCAAAAAAAAAAAAAAAACTAAAGAACTTCTACACAGCAAAGGAAGCCATCAACAAAATCGAAAAGTAGCCTATAAGTCGGAGAAAACAGTTGCAAATCATTTACCTGAGAAGAGGCTAATACCCAAAATACATAAAGAACTATTACAACTCAATAGCAAAAAGAAACAACTCTATTAATAAAAAAAAAATAGGCAAAGGATCCGAACAGACATTTTTCCAAAGATGACTCTCTCATGGCCAACAGGTATATGAAAAAGTGCTCAACGTCACTAATTAGAGAAATACAAATTAAAACCTCAGTGAGATATCACTGTGCTAGAATGACTACCAAAAAGAAATGAGTGTTGGAGAGGATGTGGAGAAAAGGGAACGCTTGTACACTATTGGTGGGAATGTTAAATTGGTTTATCCAATACAGAAAACATTATGGAGCATCCTCAGAAAACTGAAAATTATTTTTAATTAAAATTATTAAAACTCAGCAATTCCACTTCGAGATATTTATCCAAACAAAATGAAAATAGTAATTAAAAAAGATATATGTCCTCCCTATCCCGAGAAATGTCAGCTCCATTTTCCCAGAAGTCTTGTGTTTACAATAAGTCAGGGCTTTCAGTCAGTGTGAAAGCTGTCAACTCTCTTGATTTTGATGTATGTACTTAATTCAAAGTATCTAAACCTATGAAGTAATCTGCTCTTTCCTTGTCCCTTCCCCCTCTGACTGTAAAAGTCTCCCATTTTGTTCAGTTCCTTGGAGCTCATTTCTATTTGCTATTTGGGATGTTGCTTGATTCATGATATGTTGAATAAACCCAATAAGATCTTTAAAAATTAAAAAAAGTATCTAAACCTGTAGTCTAATCTGTATGTGCTGTCTTAACTGTTAATTGTGTTACTGATGATTTTATCTTACTTGAAGACTGATTCATTTTTCAATTTGATACAAGCAATTTTTTTTCCTTAAAAAATAAGACAGGCAATTCCATGTTCATCGCAGCATTCTTACAATACTCAAGACATGGAAACAGCCTAAATGTCCACCAATGGATGAATGAATAAAGAAAATGGTATATATACCATATATACACAGTGGGGTATTATTCAGCTACAAAAGATGAAATTTTGCTATCTGCAGCAACATTAATGTACATTACAGGCATTATACTAAGTGAAATAGAGAAAGACAAATGCTGTATGAGTCTTATTTATGTGTTTTATTTATAAGACAAAACCAAAAATAAAAGAAAAGCAGAACTCAAAGTTACAGAGAAAAGATTGGGAGTTACTTGAGGTGAGGGTTGGAGGTGGGAGAAATGAGTGAAAGGGGTCAAAAGCTACAGATTCCCACTTCTAAAATAAATACATAATGTGTATTTTTAATTGAATTAAAGTTGACTTATCTTGTGTTAGTTTCTGGTGCACAGCAAAGTGATTCAGTTACGCACACATATGCATTCTTTTTCATACTGTTTTTCAATATGGTTTATCACAGGCTACTGAATATAGTTCCCTGTGCTACACACAGTAGGACCTTGCTGTTTTATCCATCCTACACTAATAGTTTGCGTCTGTCAATCCCAGATTTCCAACCCATTCCTCCCCTACCCCCACTTAGCAACCACAATTCTGTTCTCTATCTGTGAGCTTGTTTCTGTTTCATAAAGTTCATCTGTGTCCTATTTTAGATTCCACATATAAGTGAGATCACATGGTCTGTCTTTCTCTTTTTGAAAAATATGGGACACTCACAGATTTGTGTGTCCCTTGCACAGAGGTCATGCTGATCTCTATATTGTTCCAATTTTAGTACAGATGCTGCTGCAGCAAGCACCAGTCTTTTGTTTAAACACATTCTTCAGCCTTTCATGACATCTGAAGGGCTGTTTTCTCCTCTCTTCACAGGAGCTACCCATTGTAACTGGTAATAACCTTTTTCTTAAAAATAGAGGAAAAACTAGCATTTTCCAAGCCCTCTACCCCTCTTGTTTTTAAATTTGTCTACTGTTACCGTCTTGAGAATGCTTGCCATTTATCGTTTAGATTACTCACAAACTGCATTCTCTTTAGCCCTACTACATACATTTCACACTGGATGTTTTATCCTCAGTTCTAGGCAACCAAATGACATGGTAAACGCTCAGATACTTAGGAAACCTATGGCCAGTTTCAAGAACTTTCTCTGAGTAAGCGGAGAGAGATTATAATTAAGCTGCTGTGTGAAGCTTTTTAAAAGAAAAATTTCAACAGAAAAGTATAGCCGCAGTGAACTCTTGATTATTCATAGAATGAAATTGCATGAATAATTGAAATCCACCAGTTATTCTAACACAATCTGCCTCACTCTTAATCCATTCAGGTTGCTGCAACAAAATAACCATAGACTGAGGGGCTTAAAACAACAGAAATCTATTTCTCACGGTTCTGGAGGCTGCAAATGTGAGAACAGGGTGGAATAGTATGATGTGGGCCTGCTTCTGGGTTGCAGAAGCATCACATCTTCTTGTGGTGGAGGAGGCAAGAGAATGCTCCCCAGCCTTTTTTAAGAATGCTCTCCATTCTCAAGGAGGTCCTTTCCATCTTCACGAGGTCATGATGCAATCAACTCTCAAAGGCTCCACTCCTAACAGGATCACGCTAGGAATTAGGTTTCAACATAAGAATTTTGGAGGGACAAATTCAGACCTTCTGTGCCATTCGCCCTTATTTCCTCCCTTAATTCCCTCTCCTGTAATTCAAAACTCTGATCATCCAGATTTTGGAAAGGTGACATGACAGTAAAATCCACTGTTGTAGTTAGAAAAAAGATTATTGTTTACAAAGCAAATGCATCTGTATGAATAATTATGGGAATGCACATTAGAACGCACTCATACATACAAATATGTGCGTCCTGGGAATTATTCAGTAGCCTTTTTTTAAATTCAGCTGAAAAATAAAAGCAGATATTAGATTGAAACCATGTTCAGAGAAAAGCATTGTTTATTTATTTATTTAATTTTTGGTGTACTCTGTGGCACGTGGGATCTAGATCCCTGACCAGGGAACAAACCCCAGCCTGCTGCATTAGGAAGGAGCTGAGTCTTAACCACAGGACCACCAGGGAAGCCCCAGAAAAGCACTTTTTTTTTTAAAGCAATCCTTTTGTCAAATACAAACATCAGTTTGAAAGATGTATTGAAAACTCAAGAATAAGGATCAGTAGGAGACACCTGTGCCCAGATAGCATCAGTATAAAACAGTGCTTCACAAGACGCGTGTCCTGCCCTCCCAGAGCAGCATCAGTACCACTGTGCACCTGTTAGAAATGGAAATATTGAGCCCTGTCCTAGAGCTATCAACTCGAAGGTTGTCAGGGCCCACAGTTTGTGGTTTAACAAGCCCGCCAGGTGATTCTGATGCATACGCAGGTTTGAGAACTGCTGGTGTAAAACACAGGGGGAAATAGTTAAAGGGCAATGCTTCCTCATACCTAATTTACATTACTCTAATTCTAAGTAGCCATGGGATTTTGCCACCTGCAGTTTAGCTATGATTTTGCAAAGTGAAAACTATAAGATCTAGTGTAAAGAAAGGCATGTATGATGCTCTGCTATCAAAATAATCCTTGATCTAAGCATGTTCTGTTCACTGCTCTATGTCGGAGTCATCAGGGCTGAATTCCAAGACGTTAAAACACGCAACCCTTCTTATCCCTCCCTTCCTCCTCTGCTCCCCCACACCTCCCTCCAGACTTCTCTATGTCCACAGTCTTTGACAATGAGTTTGTTTCAGTTTCCCAGAATTTGCGAAACTATAACTGATGAACAGTGAAATTTCCAAAGCTAAGTAGTTTAAAAAAAAATAAGGGGCTTTTATCTGTAGCCTGAATATTCAGTTCAGCAATCTATAAAGAGTTCCATTTTGTTATTCTAGGCTTATTTACAGTTCTTCAGCATATTTGCAAGTATTTTTCCTTTTGAATGTGTTTCATGGAGTCAATATATGATGCCTTTAAGAGAAAATAATTGCCATTGTTTATCAAAGAGGCATAAGATACAATTATAAAAACAATAGCATAGTCATCATTAAAGAGCTCTTTAAAAATTTATAAATCCATGAAGCTGGATTCCCTTCTAACATCACTAAATATTGGGGAAGGCAATACATTGAATTAGAAACATTGGGATGCATGCTTTTCTCTCCCTTTTCTTAAATCTACAAGCTGTCTTTTATTATAATGAGTAAAGCAAATAAACACTGATGATCACACAATGAACTGTTGCTTAATTTTGTACTGTTGGAACTCTCTCTAGCACTGTGGTTCTGGTCTTTGTTGCATATTAGAATCACCTGGGGAGCTTTTAAAACTAACAGTGAATGCCCAGGCTGTATTCCAGAACAATTAAATAAAAATCTCTAGGGTGGAAACCAGATATCACTGTTTTTTAAATCTTCTCCACCTAAGTCCAGGGCAGTCAAGGTTGAGAACCACTGTTCAAGTTTATCAAGTCCTTTTTATACAAAGGATTCTATCCCACTCCAGTGTTCTTGCCTGGAGAATCCCAGGGATGGGGGAGCCTGATGGGCTGCCATCTCTGGGGTCGCACAGAGTCGGACACAACTGAAGCGACTTAGCAGCAGCAGCAGCAGCAGCAGCAACATGAAACATAGGATCTGAGGACATGCGTGAGGTTTCTATTTGTGATTATGGTCCATTTCTAAATCCTTAGCTCACAACTATTTCACATCACTTCATTTATTCAAAAATCTTCAGGGGTTATGAAAAATTAATTCAAAACTGACCCCAAAAAACCCCACCTAAACATAAGAGCTAAAATACTTAAAAAAAGAATAGGATGATTGGGATTAGCATATATAGACTATTGATTCTCTGTATAAAATTGATAACTAATGAGAACCTACCATTTAGCTCAGGGAACCCTACTCAGTGATCTGCGGTGATCTAAAAGGGAAGGAAACATCAAAAAGAGAGGATATATGTATACATGGGGCTTCCCTGTTGGCTCAGAGAGTAAAGAATCTGCCAGCAATGTAGGAAGCCTGGGTTCGATCCCTGGGTCGGGAAGATCCCCTGGAGAAGGGAATGGCAACCCACTCCAGTACTCTTGCCTGGAGAATCCCATGGACAGAGGAGCCTGGTGGGCTACAGTCCATGGGGTCACAAAGCGTTGGACAGGACTGAGCGACTAACATTAACTAATTCTATGTATACATAAAGCTGATTTACTTTGCTGTACAGTAGAAACTAATACAACATTGTAAAGCAATGATAGTCCAATAAAAATTAATTTTAAAAATATGACAAGAGCTTCATGATATAGAATTTGGCAATGATTTCTTGGATATGACACCAAAAGCACAGCGAACAAAGTGAAACTAGATAAGCTGGACTACAGCCAAATTTGAAACTTCTGTGCATCAAAGGACACAACCAACAGAGTGAAAGGCAACCTACAGGGAATTCCCAGATGGTCCAAGGATTAGGACTCCACACTTTCACTGCCGAGGGACCAGGTTCAACCACTGCAGGGAACTAAGAGCCCACAAGTGGCACAACACAGCCCCAAACACAAGCAACCTACAGAATGAGAAAATATTTACAAATTATACACCTGATAAAGGGCTAATATCCAGACTATAAAAAGGCCTGCTCTATGGAGAAGGGAATGGCAACCCCCTCCAGTACTCTTGCCTGGGAAATCCCACGGACAGAGGAGCCTGGTGGGCTACAGTCCATGGGGTCACAAAGAGTCGGACACGACTGAGGGAGCAGCAGGTGCTGGCCAGAGGCCCCAGAGCTTTTGATGGCAGGGCCAGAACTGTGTCTGAGGACTCCCAGCTCCCAGGCCTTTTGACCCTGGCCTCTCTCACTAGACAAGCGTGTGGAAAAGGAAAAACCATTTCCCTGATGGCTTAGTGAAGAATCCACCTGCCAGTGCAGGAGACTCGGGTTCAATCCCTGGTCCAGGAAGATCCCACATGCCTCGAAGCAGCCAAGCCCGTGGGCCTGTGCTCTAGAGCCTGGGAGACACAACTACCGAGCCACGTGCTGCAACTTCTGAATCCCGAGATCCCTAAAGCCTATGCTCTGCAGCAAGAGAAGCCACCACAGTAAGCAGCCCACGGACACGGCTGGAGCACAGCCCCTGCTCACCACGACTAGGGAGAGGCCCATGCAGGAACGAGAAACTCACACAGCCACAAACAAACAAAGCATTTAGAAAAAAAGAATCGCTCTAACTGAACGACAGAAAAACCACCTGATTACTTAGAAATGGGCCAAGAACTTAATCAGACACTTCTCCAAAAAAGATGTTCAAGTGGCCAGCAAGCACATGAAAAAGTAGCTCAGCATCACTAATCATTAGGGAAATGCAAATCAAAACCACAACAAAATACCACCTCACCTCGTTAGAATAGCGACTATAAAAACATTGTTTTATTTTATTTTTTTTTCTTTTTTTAAATTTTTATTTTTACTTTATTTTACTTTACAATACTGTATTGGTTTTGCCTTACATTGACATGAATCCACCACGGGTGTACATGCGTTTGTTTTAAAGAAAGTAACATGTTGGCAAGGATGTGGAAACACTGGACCACATAAACTGTTGATAGGAATGTAAAACGGTATGGCTGCTGTGAAAAAGTTTGGTGGTTCCTCAAAAAATTAAAAATCGTATGATTTGGCAATCCACATCTGTGTATAGACTCAAAAGAATTGAAAGCAGGATCTCAAAAAGATATTTGTATGCCTATTGCCACAGGAGCACTGCTCAAAAGCACCAAAAGGTTGGAAGCAACTCAAACATCCATCATCTGATGAACGGATAAACAGACTGGGAAAGGTGCTCGTTTATGTTGTGAGTACACAGCAGACTCAAAAGAATATCATCATTAGCATATTAGCACTGCACTGTATTAGCATTGTTGTTGGGCTTCCCAGGTGGCATTAGTGGTTAAGAACCTACTGGCCAATGTGGGAGACTTAAGAGGCTCAGATTCGATTCCTGGGTCAGAAAGATCCCCTGGAGGAGGGCACAGCAACCCGCTCCAGTACTCTTGCCTGGAGAATCCCGGGGACAGAGCAGCCTGGCGGGCCACAGTGCATGGGGCCTCAGAGCCGGACCCGACTGCGGCGGCTTAGCACGCATGCTCTGTTGCAATAGCACCTGCTATTTATTGCGTGCTCACTGTCCCCTCTGTATGATGCTCTGCGTTTGTGGTGGCCCAGGTGCTCCTCGCAGATCTCCAACCACACTGATCAGTTACTGGGCTCGGAAATGATGTCTTGCTCGGGCCCAGTTTCTCCAGACTGTTCCCAGTTCATGCATGAGCACAGTTAGAGATCTGAAGGCAAGCCCAGTCGTGGAGATGCCTGACTTCCTCTCACAGGCAACAAACTGGCTGGAGGCTTCCCCAGCTGCTTTGCCAAACCTTACGTACCCTGCACGGTAGTCTAGGATGCTTCCATCAGCCTGCCTTCCTTCTCTGCCTTACTCACCATCAGACTGGGTGTCGTGTCTGACCGCTCTCCCCAGCCTTCTCAGCTCCCTCTCTATCTTCTCTCATAGAAAGAAAACTGAAAAATAATCCTTGCATGTTGCGCCCTGCTTCTCGCAGGACCTCACACAATAAATGCATTATTTTGGTCAATGCTTATAAAGACAATCATACCAGGGTCATCTCTACCTTATAAATGAGAAAATTGAAGTTTCCAGAGATCAGAAACTCATCAGTGGCGGAATTAGGATTTGAAATCTAGTCTTTCTGACTCTAAAACCAATACTTCAATCAGTACATGAATAACACAAATAGTAATGTAAATGGTTCCTTTATTTACTAAATATGTGTGTGTGTGTTTTATTTGGAAAGAATGTTCTAAATATAGTAAACTACAGAGACTAGTATAATAAATATCCACATACCTATGGCTCACAATGAACACTTAATAAAACATTCAACCATCACAGAACACCCAGCCCCAGGCCCGTGTCCTTCCCTCTCTCCCCACAGAGACTATTTTATGATTTTTCTGTGTCCTTTCATTTCACGTTTTCAATACTTATAATACATACTTTTGTATTTTAAAAACTATATAGTTTTGTGTGTCTCCAAATTTTATATTAATGAATGCATACTTCTGGAAGTCTTCTTTGCAGCCTGCTTTTTAAACCATAGACTGATCTTTAAAATTGGCTCATGTTACTAGTTCACTCTTCTAAACCAGTGGTTCCCAGCAGGAGGCAATTTTGCCTCCCCAGGGGACATGTGGGGAGATGTTTTTGGTTTTCACAGTGAGGGAGGAGGAAGAAGAGCTACTGGCATCAGGTGGCTAGAGGCCAGGGATGCAGCCAGACGTCCTTCAGTGCCATGATGAGGAACTACCTGGTCTAACACGTCACTAATGCCAAGGCTGAGAAACCCTAATCGAAATCAGTGATTCTCAAAGTGTGGTCACGGACCAGCAACGCCAGCATCACCTGGCGACCTGTTCCAGTGCAAATTCCAGGACCTCACCTCTCACGCAGTGAATCAGAAATTTAGAGGGTAGACCCAGCATCTATGGTTTAACAAACCCTCCAGGTGATTCTGATACACTCGAAAGTGAGGAACACTGGTCTAAACTATTTAACAGCATTCAGTCGTATAGAAACACCTCGATTAACTTATCTTGGAGCCACTTCACAATAACGTTCCTGTATTCGTTCTCTGTATTGTGATGGTCCTTTGTCTTCCTACACTGTACCAGAAAAACACAAGCTCAAATGGATAATTTAGTCGTAATAAACATCTATTGAATGCTGACCAGATTGTGGCATTATTTTAAATGTTTTTCATCTATTAATTATGCATAAGAACCCAGGAAGTAGGTGCCAGTTTTATCCAACTTCACAGCTGAGTATATAAGAAGTTAAGTAATTTGTTCAAGGTCACACAACAAAGTGTCTGGCTGAGCCAGGAATGGAATCCAGTCTGTCCAGGACTACAGCCTGTTTCCTTAATAGTACAACTACTCTCAGAAACATACAGGACACTATTCTGGCTTAAGGTTCAGAAACCAGTAAAATGACTCGTGCATCCAAACATCTAACATCTAACAAAAATTGACGCGAGAATGAGAGGAAAGGGTGCAGTGAAGATGGCATCTAATCTACATTTGGCATGCTTCCAGCTGTAGAGAATCCTCATCTTACCTAAATATCTCATAGCACCTGCTCTAGCCATATATGCAGGCATTTTTACTTGTATCACTGAAGTGTGAACCACAACATAAAATTTGGAGGAGGAACCTGGCTCCTGAACACTTTTTTTAGATTAAAACCAGGATTTAATATCAGGTTGACTTCCACTCTAAGCATATCAAAAAATAGATACTAAAATTTTAATAGTATTTTTTAAATGGATGTGAGAGTTGGACTGTGAAGAAGGCTGAGTGCCGAAGAATTGATGCTTTTGAACTGTGGTGTTGGAGAAGACTCTTGAGAGTCCTTTGGACTGCAAGGAGATCCAACCAGTCCATCCTAAAGGAGATCAGTCCTGGGTGTTCTTTGGAAGGACTGATGCTGAAGCTGAAACTCCAGGACTTTGGCCACCTCATGCTAAGAGTTGACTCATTGGAAAAGACTCTGATGCTGGGAGGGATTGGGGGCAGGAGGAGAAGGGGACGATAGAGGATGAGATGGCTGGATGGCATCACTGACTCGATGGACACAAGTCTGAGTGATCTCCGGGAGTTGGTGATGGACAGGGAGGCCTGGCGTGCTGTGATTCATGGGGTCACAAAGAGTTGGACACAACTGAGCAACTGAACTGAACTGAAGTGAAAGAAAAAAAAAAAACCTAAATAATGACTTTTAAACCTTTTCTGTAGTTTTAACTTTTCTTGAGTGTCACATTGGATTCTGACCTTTGGTGACTTTTATCCTAAGTATTAATATTTAGGATGCCATTAGGCATGGACCCTATCAGGCCTGAAAGCATGGCTTCTCCCCTTAAAGAAGGAGCTACTGGTATCTTGGGTGGGATAATTCTTCATTACACAGAACTCTCCTGCACATTGCAATAAGCTTAACATCCCTGCTCCCCAACAGAGAGTGTTGCCAGGAGTGTTTCCAGTCACGTGACAACCGAAAATGCTCCCATTCATTTCTGAACATCTCCTAATGCCTTGATACTCAAAGTGTGGCCTTTGGATCAGCTGCATCAACATTGGAGAGATAGCTAGAGATGTGAAAGGCTGGACCCACTCTAAACCTAGGGAATCTGAAACATTTGAACAAGATCTCTGGTGTTTTGTAAACAAATGAAAGCTTGAGAAGGAGCATAGGACCAGCAGCTGAGAATCATTTCCCTAGAGAAACTCTGCCTGATATCAGGAGGTAGGTACAAAAGTGTTTAGACTGGAGACGTTAAAGTTCTATTTCTTACTGAAAATCTGTAGCTTAGAGAGACAGCATTTCTGAAAAATGGGGCTGACATCCAGTGAGAGGCAGAGTCAAATGGTAGATGAGCACGGGGCCAACAAAATTGTCTGCACCCCTCAAAGCATCTGGCCTATAGGATACATAAGTCCTATATATGGGACTATATACATTGATATATAGTCCTATATATATTGATATATGGGGCTTCCCAGTGGTGCTAGAGGCAAAGAGCCTGTCTGCCAATGAAGGAGTTGTAAGAGATGTGGGTTCGATCCCTGGGTCAGGAAGATCCCCTGGAGGAGGGCATGGCAACTCACTCCAGTATTCATATGTAGAGAATCCCATGGACAAAAGAGTCTAGCAGGCTACTGTCCATAGAGTCGCAAAGAGTCGGACAGGACTGAAGTGACTTAGCGCGCACACACACACACCTAGATATATGTCAATACACTGCTTTTTCTGTTTTAAAATATTCTTAACTAGGGGTCTGTGAATGGGTTACTGAAGTGCCAGGCTATTGATCCTTTCAGACTTTTGGGCAAACAAATGGAGCCTGAAAAGCCCAGAGACCCCGGCTGGTCATCTCTAACCTTGAATGACTTGCTTATTCACCTTAGTGTGTTAATGATCATTTCTATATGTGCCTTGATTTAAAAAAAAAAACAAAACTTGGAATTGTTGTTATTGGCAATGAGAAGTTACTGAAGATTTGTTTGCTTCTTTGTTTGATTTTAAATTGTGGTAAAACAAACACACATGACATAAAATTTCCCATCTTAACCATTTTTACACTTACAGCTCAATAGGGTTAAAGATATTCACATTGTTGTGCAAGCAATCACCAAAACTCCCTTCATCTTGCAAAATTAAAATCTATATTAGTTTAAGAAAACAATCCTTACCTCCCCCAATCCCTGGCAACCTGTATTCTGTTTTTAGTCTCTCTGGATTTTACTTCTCTAGGAACCTCATATGCTGTTATTGCTGTTTAGTCGCTAAGTCATGTCTGACTCTTTGTGACCCCATGGACTGTAGCCTGCCAGGCTCCTCTAGCCATGGGATTTTTCAAGGCAAGAAAACTGGAGTGGGTTGCCACGCTCTCCTCCAGGGGATCTTCCCGACCCAAGGATTGAATGCAAGTATCCTACACTGGCAGGCGGGTTCTTCACCATTGAGCCACCAGGGAAACCCAGGAACCTCACATAGTGTCTGGCTTATTTCACTCAGGATAAGATCTTCCAGATTCATCCATGCCCCAAGCATGTGATAGAGCTTTCAGGACTGAATTTTTTAAAGGAAAGATTAAAGTTTCCCTCCTAGAAACTAATTCATGGTGGTTAGCATCCTCGTAGTTGCAGCAGGACACAGTTGTCTAGAAGAAGCAGAAGATTAGAATAATCTCGACGCTTGATGTGATGATTTCCCATGGAAGAAAGACACTGTGCTTCTTTGAACCCAGAAGTCTCCAAATTGACAGTGCAGTCAGTAATCACTTTTTTTCTTACAGGAAACTTCAGTCTTGTAGTTCTATTCAGGTCAGGTAGAAAGTTCCTGGTAGTTGCAGTGTAAGAGCCTGCAACTTCTTAACCAGGAAGCTGTCAAGTGTCCTAGCGATCCTGCTCACTGATTTCTGCATTTGAAAGGGCGTGGTGTCTGTATGAAGCAAAACTGGATGACTCAAAACGCAGAATCGGATTTGATTCAGAGTCTCAGTTCCTTTACCATATTTGATTGAGTTTGTTCATGACGACTTACAAACTTACCCTTTAAGAATACACATTGTAGTAATGTTCATCCATCAAACGGCTAGTTTTATTTCCTCTTTTATCATGAAGAGAATAGAATTTTTCTCAAGTGATGATTCACAGCTAATTTAATTATCTCTAAAGCCCTGGAGACAGATACCTGTGAATACTAATAAGGTGGTCTTCAAAGAGGTAGTTGTTAATTTTTTTGACTGATTGGCTGGCTAGTCTGCCAAATAGTGGCAGAATGGGCAAATGCATTTCTCTGGAAACAGAAATTCTTCTCATTAGGTTAACCTTTATCTTAAGACTCTCATATGTTTATTCTTCTTCCCGTTTATATAATACATTTAAAATATCCACCATGGGTGAAAAAAGTTTTAAGAGTTTGCTAAACTATTCACTAAGCTATTACCAGTTACCTTAAAAAAACTGAGTAGAGTTCAAAGCTCCGAAAGCACTTACTGAGATTCCATCATTTTTGGAAATGCATAATTATTTAATCATTTATAAAATAATTGAACTTGATAGGTTTCAGTGTTCACTCGAGCAAATTCAATTCTCGTCATGATAAGAGGTACAGTTTTATATTTGCAGCTCTGAATGGGCATTTTAATTTTTGTCCTTAATGTTCATTAATTACTATAATTTTTGCTACCTTTCTTTTCATTTAAACATTTCCTAAAGTTCTAGAACTTGTAAAGTCAAGATATTAAGAGAAAGTCTTCCCCAAAATAAACTTTTAAAATAGTCCTTTCCAGGATCCCCATGTGTAATGACTCACTATTAAGCTAGAAATTTTAACTTATTGAATATAATTAAGTTGGGAAAATTAAGCATTCCATAATACTGTTTTCATGAATTTCATTACTTAGTTGCCTCAAAATATTCTGTGAAAGCAAGAGAACAATGTAAGCCTAAAATACATATAAAGCTTGGTCTAGCATGGACTACCAAACAATAAAAATACTTAATAACTGTTTAGAGCTTTACAGCTTGCAGCACTTTCACAGAATAAGTAATAAGGACTAATTAGGAATTATCTTTTTTTTTTAAAAAAAAGAGCAATTCTCAAAGAATGTATTGTTGTTCAAAGATACAAAGCCTCTGCTAAATGTAAATTAAGAATTTGGGGACCATTCAAAGGGCAAACTTGGACTTCTCTGGTGGCCCAGTGGCTAAGACTCACCGTCTCAATGCAGGGGGCCTGGGTTCAACCCCTGGTCAGGGAACTAGATCCTACATGCGGCAACTGAAGACCCTGGGCGCTGCAACAAAGACTGGAGATCCCCTTTGTGCAGAAAGTAAGATCTGGTGTAGCCAAGTTTTTTTTTTTTTTTTTTTTTTTTAAAGGGCAAGCTTTGCTTTGAAGATACTAAAAAACACCCAAGGGGCTTCTGTTTCCATACAAGATGGAATAAAGGCGACTTCATTTATTCTCTTAGCCAAAAGTCCCCAAAGAAAGAAAAAAGGTAAAATTTAACATGAATTCCCAAGGCAATGGACATTAGGCAATGAAGTAAAATGGTCGTTGGAACATAGAAAACAAGGGATGCAAGCCCACGCTTGCTGTGCTGCACAGCTTTGGAAGACACTTGAGGCCGCTGCGTGGGGCAGAGGACAGGACTGGGGAGGAGGCAGTGGGCGCAAGCACCGCTCAACATCCAGCCTTCTTCACAGTCCAACTCTCACATGCACACATGACCACTGGAAAAACCATAGGCTTCACTAGACGGATCTTTGTTGGCAAAGTAATACCTCTGCTTTTCAATATGCTATCTAGGTTGGTCATGACTTTCTTCCAAAGAGTAAGCCTCTTTTCATTTCATGGCTGCAGTCACCAACTGCAGTGATGTTGGAGCCCACAAAAATAAAGTCTGACACTGTTTCTACTGTTTCCCCATCTATTTCCCATGAAGTGATGGGACCAGATGCCATGATCGTTTTCTGAAAGTTGAGCTTTAAGCCAACTTCTTCACTCTCCTCTTTCACTTTCATCAAGAGGCTTTTTAGTTCCTCTTCACTTTCTGCCATAAGGGTGGTGTCATCTGCATACGTGAGGTTATTGATATTTCTCTCGGCAATCTTGATTCCAGCTTGTGCTTCATCCAGCCCAGTGTTTCTCATGATGTACTCTGCATATAAGTTAAATAAGCAGGGTGACAATATACAGCCTTGACGTACTCCTTTTCCTATTTGGAACCAGTCTGTTCCATGTCCAGTTCTAACTGTTGGTTCCTGACCTGCATATAGGTTTCTCAAGAGGCAGGTCAGGTGGTCTGGTATTCCCATCTCTTGAAGAATTTTCCACAATCTGTTGTGATCCACACAGTCAAAGGCTTTGGCATAGTCAATAAAGCAGAAATAGATGTTTTTCTGGAACTCTCTTCCTTTTTCGATGATCCCGTGGATGTTGGCAATTTGATCTCTGGTTCCTCTGCCTTTTCTAAAACCAGCTTGAATATCTGGAAGTTCACAGTTCACATACTGCTGAAGCCTGGCTTGGAGAATTTTGAGCATTACTTTACTAGCGTGTGAGATGAGTGCAATTGTGCAGTAGTTTGAGCATTCTTTGGCATTGCCTTTCTTTGGGATTGAAATGAAAACTGACCTTTACCAGTCCTGTGGCCACTGCTGAGTTTTCCAAATTTGCTGGCATACTGAACACAGCACTTTCACAGCATCATCTTTCAGGATTTGAAATAGCTCACCTGGACTTCCATCACCTCCACTAGCTTTGTTTGTAGTGATGCTTCCTAAGGCCCACTTGACTTCACATTCCAGGATGTCTGGCTCCAGGTGAGTGATCACACCATTGTGATTATCTGGGTCATGAAGATCTTTTTTGTACAGTTCTTCTGTGTATTCTTGCCACCTCTTCTTAATATCTTCTGCTTCTGTTAGGTCCATACCATTTCTGTTCTTTATCGAGCCCATCTTTGCATGAAATGTTCCCTTGGTATCTCTAATTTTCTTGAAGAGATCTCTAGTCTTTCCCATTCTGTTCTTTTCCTCTATTTCTTTGCATTGATCGCTGAGGAAGGCATATAATAAGGCTTATTATAACACTATAATATGTAAAATAATTACTACTGAGGGAAGTATAGATTGGAGCACCCTATCTTTATGTCAGTTGGCAAAGGGCTGAAAAATCTTTGACTCAGCAGTTCAGTTCTAGCAATTTTTACTGAAAAGATAGTTTAACACACAAAAGAACAAAGATATTAAATTCATCATTATTAATGGTTAAAAACTAGAAAATCAATAGATGTTTATCAAAAGGAAACTGGTTAAATACATCATTGTACACATTTATGTTAAAATAAGTATGCAGCCCAGACTTCAAAAATCATGTATTTAACGACATTCATGAAAGTCCAATATGTAGTTACATGAGTTTACCAGGTCAGAAAGCAACAGGTTCCTACTTTGTTTAAAAAAATAATCTGTTTTCAGGCTGATTCATGTGAATGTATGGCAAAAATCACCGCAATATTGTAAAGTAATTAGCCTCCAATTAAAATTTTTTTAATCTTTTTTCATACTTGGAAGAGTATGAAACAAAATACAGTTCTTAGTGAAGAAATAACCAGTTATTTTTTCACAAAAACTGCATTATGCTTTTGTAATTTTGAAAAGGGTTTTAAGGTTTGACTTTTTTAATTTTTATGATTGGAGAGATGTATTTATCAAAATAGCCATTTTAGGGGACTTCCCTGGTGGTGCAGTGGTTGAGATTTTATCTTCCCATGCAGGGATTATGGGCTCAAACCCTGGTCACAGAGCTAAGATTCCACATGCCCTGCAGCCAAAAGGTCAAAATATAGACCAGAAGCAATATTGTAACAAACTCAATAAAGACTTTTTAAATGGTCCACATTAAAAATAATAATAAAATAAACTTTTTAAAAAGTCATTTTAGCATGAAAAGAATGACAGCTATCTCAAATGACAAGTTTAAGAGAAGGAAGATCTATCTCTAAGTGACTGGAAGATACGCCTCTCCCTCCTACTCGTTTAACGGTGTTTTCCATCTTGTCAGTCTGTGCTTGCTATTTTTTTAAAAATAAAACCTGTGTATGTTTTCTATACAAAATTTGAAAACTACAGAGAAGTATTCAGAAGAAAATTAAACAATTATTTATAATCACTATTAATATGTTCTTGTGGTTCATTATTCTTTCAAGGATTTATGAGTGTGCTTCTAAACACCTGTCTTTAATCAGTGCAAACTTCACTAATAAAGTATACATGGACTCAGTCCTAGAGCCAACGCAGTCTCACGTAACTGATAAAATTATAAAATTATTCTTTTTCGGGGGTGGATATTTAGTTTTTTGTATTGAGATTTCCCTTGCTAATTTTCTTCAGAGCATAAAAGCATCGTTTATGATTTTATAAATTATAAAACAATATAAAGAAGAAAATAAAACTCAACAGTAATTCTATCATCAAGGATTATCACTGGTAACTTCCAGGTTTTAATTCTATGTTAATACATATAAGCACTTTAGTAAAACTAGGCTATCACTATACGTTGTTTGGATTTTGCTGTGTTCTTTTTTTCCGCTTAACATTTTCTCATCATTTACCCTACCTTTTAAAGGGTGTGGCTCTATTTCTTTGTATAAACATACTGCAGGTCATTTCGTCAGCGCCTGACTGTTGGACATTTTGGTTGTTTCCAATTTTTTTTTAGAAGGCAAGTGCTTGTACGGGATGAGGCCATACAAGCGAGTGCTGCAGGGACCGTTAATTTACAGACATTTTAGTACTCCACACGCTATAACGGAGCTGTGACTTTGTTTCTGTTTTTGGCGGGGAAGGTCGATAGATGGTGGAGGAGGGAAGCCCGGAAAGGTACAAACGGGGGTAAAGTGCCCCACCTCGTTCCAGAGGAACCGTCTTTGCTACTCTGGGGAGGGATTCCCGGGGCCCCCGCCCCGCCCACCGGCCGTCAGTCAGCGCCGGCTTCCGCCGTCCGCTGAGCTGCACTGCACCCCTGTGGCCGAGCCGCGACACTGCGGCACGGGAGCACCGGATCCCAGTGGTTTTCGGGAGGCTTCGGGGGTATTTTTCGGACTGATTTTTAAACTACAATTTAAAGATGTAATTTTTTTTTTTCAACTCACAAACAGAAAATGTACAAGCTCAAAATTAGAGAATGCGTGGGATTCCAGTCTGTAATAAACATTTCTTCAGTTCAGTTCAGTCGCTCAGTCGTGTCCCACTCTTTGCGATCCTGTGAATCACAGCACGCCAGGCCTCCCTGTCCATCACCAACTCCTGGAGTTCACCCAAACCCACGTCCATCGAGTCGGTGATGCCATCCAGCCATCTCATCCTCTGTCGCCTCCTTCTCCTCCTGCCCCCAATCCCTCCCAGCATCAGAGTCTTTCCCAATGAGTCAACTCTTCGCGTGAGGAGCCCTTTAAATGCTCTTTAGAACATTTCTTTAGAGCACTTGAATGAAAATAAACTTAGCCCTTCTGTCCCCTGGCTCTTTTCTCCAGCTTCAGTCGGGTTAGTCTGCCCTCAGGCACTATCGTCTAGCCCTAAAGGACTACTTTCAAGTCTCCTAATGGGCCAGGCTTCTTTTTGCTTACCAGATTTTAAAGTTATTAAGCAACACACACACACACACGCACCCCCTTCCCTCCCCTTATTGGACTGGAGTGTCTTTGAGCACACACGTGACTCCTCATTTCCTCTCCCACTTCTGTTCCCTTGGAGACAGTAAGTCACAGAGAATAGGAATCTGTTCCAAGGAGGGAACTCCCTGACGGTCCGGTGGTTAGGACCGGGCACTTTCATTGCAGAGGGCCTCCGGTTCCCACCAGTAGGGGTTGCTGTATTCTCTGCATTCAGTTCCACAGTATTGATGAGAAAACTACTCTGCCCAAGCCTGCGTGTGTGCTCAGTGTTGTCCCGCTCTTTGCGACTCCACAGATTGCAGCCCGCCAGGCTCCTCTGTTCATGGAATTTTCCAGGCAAGAGTACTGGGGTGGGTTGCCATTTCCTCCTGCAGGAGATAGAACCCAAGTTTCCTGCATCTCTTGCATGAGCAGGTGGATTCCTTACCACTGAGCCACCTGGGAAGCCCATTCTGTCCGAGAGCCTCTTCAATAGCATGGCAGAGGAGAAGGGAGGCAAGAAAAGCTATGAGATGATAAACTGCTATCTCCCGCTTTTAACTCTGTATAGTTTGTTTTTCCTTTCAGACATTTACTGTGTGGACAAAGCTTGAGGTGTTGAGGGCCAATGTCTGGACCTCACTTGAGAGGTTAGGCTCAGGCATGAATTTTTTAAAGCATTTTTTGGCCACCCCATGAGTCTAATGCCCCAGAGTATCTGTATCCTTGTAGGTAACTCCTGAGTCCCAAAGTCTTCAACAGTGAGAAAAAAACAGGGAGAATTTCAAGAAAGCTGGTGCAACACTATTTGAAAACAGGAGTAATTTGGAAATCTGTTGCTTTTGCCTACCCAAGATCTATTCTTCTTTCTTCTGCTAGGGGCCCCTTGGTTTTCCTCTGGAGAACCACCCCTTCCCTGCTCTAAGTCCTTGCAGTTGAGGTAGGGCTGATTTTTTTTTTAATTATAAACATTTTTTTTTTCTTTTGAACTTTTATTTTTTTATTAGGGTATGGCTGATTAACAATGTGATGGTTTCAGGTGAACAGTGAAGGGACTCAGCCATGAGATAGGGGTGATCCTTGCCCACCCTACCCCCACTACTTCCTAACACAAACATATATGCACACTCCTAGGTGGTACTTGCACACACAGCCCATTCAAGCTCTGAGTTTGCTCTTTTTCAACTTGAATTGCACATGGATCCAGCCATGTCTGAACCTTTAGACTGAACTTCTGCCCTTCAACTTTTCAATTACTGAGTCAATTAATCCCCCACCACTTTTTGCCCTAAATGAGTTTAATGTGGGTTTTGTCACTTGCAATCACAAAATTTCTAACTAAAAGAAATTTACAAGACTTTCAAAGGAGGTAAGCAGCTTTATGTTTTGCCTGCTTATAGAAAGGGGATACATTAATTGATGTGTCCTGATATGTTGAGATTTTTTTTCTTATTCTTTGATAAGATTGCCTTCATTTTTCTTAGCAGAGCTTAAGTTTATTAACTATGTAAAGTCCATTTACTTGGTCTAGGTTAGCCCCTATTCCCTGGTGGCTCAGACGGTAAAGAATTCGCCTGCAATGGGAGACCTGGGTTCGATCCCTGGGTTGGAAAGATCCCCTAGAGGAGGGCATGGCAGTCAACTCCAATAATCTTGCCTGGAGAATCCCATGGACAGAGGAGCCTGGTGTGCTACAGTCCATGGGGTCTCAAAGAGTTGGATATGACTGAGTGACTAAGCACACAACCCCTGTTGAACATATTTGTTTTGGGCATGGACTTTTAAAAGTTGCCCACACAAATAAAATGGAGATAATGAAACTTATCTCACAGAATTGTTAAAGGTAAAATAAAATAACATACGTGAACTCACCTTTCACTGTATAAATATTGGGTATTATTAGCCAACATTTTTACCCATGAGGCTTCATCCTCATTATCATCATGGCACCCCACTCCAGTACTCTTGGCAATGGCACCCCGCTCCAGTACTCTTGCCTGGAAAATCCCATGGACGGAGGAACCTGGTGGGCTGCAGTCCATGGGGTCGCTAAGAGTCGGACACGACTGAGCAACTTCACTTTCACTTCTCACTTTCATGCATTGGAGAAGGAAATGGCAACCCACTCCAGTGTTCTTACCTGGAGAATCCCAGGGACGGGGGAGCCTGGTGGGCTATCGTCTACGCGGTCGCACAGAGTCGGACACACTGAAGCGACTTAGCAGCATCAGCAGCAGCAGCAAAGTTGCTAGAGAGGGAATTTCCTGGGGGTCCAGTGATAAGGGCTCCACACTGCCAATATGGGCCCGGGTTCCATCCCTGGTCGGGGAACTAAAATCCCAAAAGCCGTGTGGCAGAACCAAAAAAAAAAAAATTTTTTTTTAATAAAATAAAATTTAAAAGCTGCTGGAGAGTTACTCATTGTTAGTAGTACTGATAGCTGTACAAATGCAAACTGTAATTGAGCAAGTAAATGAGGAAAAAGAGGAAATTAGATTCCTTTTAGGCTATTAATATAATCATCCCGGGAATGTTGTAAAAGGGCAATTGAAATAATGTATTTGAAAATGCTCTAAAAACACAAATGCTGTGTGATTATAGGATACTGTTATCTCAGCCCTGCAGGTTACTAAAACCTTGACGTTGTTCATTTGCATATATGTTTGATTTCAGAGCTTATTACTATCTGATACTTTTCATTTCATTTTAAAACAAAAAACCCACATGCTGTTTTATAGAGTGCAGTCTTACACAATGAATGGCTTTATCTTGGTTTTCATTCTCTTCAGCCTCTCTGTGGCATTTAACCACCCTGGCAACCCACTCCTTCAAATTCTTTCCACCCTTAGGTCTAGCGACACTACATTTTCCTACTTGTTCTTGACCTTTTCAACAACTTTTGATCTGCCCCTCTCCTCCCAGCTCCGGACTCCAGGGATGACGCTGCCAAGGCTTGGCTCTGATCCCTCTCTTCCCTCACTTTCTGTACAATTCAGCCATTCTGATCGATCTTGCTCCGTCTTCCTACTGTTCATTTCAACATATAAGTCCTGCCACTATCTCCCTTTCAGTATCTTAAAACTTCCGCATTCCAGCTGGCTGCCTCTATAAGTGCCCCACTGCGATCTGGGCCTCCACCCTTTTCCCACATCCCTGCCCTCTTGCTGCTCCTTCAGTCTCTTTCCAGGATCCGAGTGCATCAGCGCCTTCCAGATTCACATTCCTTCTGCTGGCCTGAGAAAAACCGGCCCAGGCCCGCATCATCCCCTGCCCAGCCTCATGCCTGGTCTCGTTAGCTCTGGACTCTCCTCACTCCTGGCTGTCCTGTGGAGGGCAGCTGAACCAGGCTTAAAACGCCCCTTGTGAGTTCCATCAGCGTGAGTACCGCACACGGGGCATCTCGTTGCCCCAGGCGCCTGGCACGGTGCCCAGCGCTGTTATGGCTCTTGATTGACAGTCCTTCCCTTGCTCAAGGGAGTTGCTTCTGTCTCGGTTCGTGTGGTGTAAATTTCAGACTTCTTAACTTGACTAGTTCTCCATAACATGAATTATTCACCCCATCTTATTTTCAGCTGCTTCACGAAGTAAACCTTTTACTCAAGCCAATCTGCTTTCTCCTTTTATAAATTTACATTTCACTGATAATTAAGGCCAAACTATTTAGCAATCATTAATTCTCTACTGTCGTCAACTTGTCTCCCTAACTAAATTATGATATCCTGAAAGCCTGAAATTCTGTTTTCTGGCCGCTGCAAGCTTTTGATCCACTCCCTGAGGAATAGCCTTTCACCATAAATACTGCCTCTGAACCCACTGAAATAAAAGTATCTGATATTTTCCTTTGTGTATCTATACTTCCCTTTCCCTGGTGGCTCAGACGGTAAAGCGTCTGTCTACAATGCGGGAGACCCGCGTTCCATCCCTGGGTCGGGAAGATCCCCTGGGGAAGGAAATGGCAATCCACTCCAGTACTATTGCCTGGAAAATCTCATGGACAGAGGAGCCTGGTAGGCTACAGTCCATGGGGTCACAAAGAGTCGGACATGACTGAGCGACTTCACTCACTTTCATAACCTATGTTTGTGTATCTCAGAGCACCTAGCTCCATGCTGACTCCTGAATCCTCAGCTGTTTGTTGATTAATCACATGGAATGAGCAGCCTACTCCTCTGATTCACTCCTAGACCTGGAAGCCCGATACAAAACAGTGTCTTGGTGACCGGACCTTGACACCGTTCTCCGGAGATACAAGGATTCGTATGTGCCACTCACTTGGCACAGAGTGAGTCTTTTGATAAGAGAACACCAAATATTTATTTTAACTAAAAATATTAGAATAAAACCGCGATTAATAAACATGCCTGTATAAACTGTGGGACTTAACGATGAAAGACTGCCAGCCTCGGAGATGCCTGGCTGGGTGACTGAGGGACTTTCACCCGTCCAGTCTGTGTCATTTCTGATATTTTTTTTTCCCTTTTGCCCACAACAAAAAGGTCACCTGGTAGCCTGAGAGAATTAATGGACCTCTTTTCAGTTCCTAATTCCAAGCAAGGGATTATTTTGAGTCCTTGGTAGAAACGAACACATTATGTCGATGCAGGAAGGAGCCTCCGAAATGGAGTCTTTAAGCCTGTATAATTCTGCATGCATTTGAATATTTCAAACTTCTGTGCCCCCTCCCCCGGCTAACCTTTTATGCTCAGCACACTGCAGACATTAAGGACGCGAAGCGATCGTGCACTCAACACTCTTTCGGAAACAATCGCTCTAATTGTGAACTTGCCAACCGCGAACAAAAATGCTAGTGTGCGCTGCTCTGCCATTGTGCCCAGTTGTACGTGGAGATAGCAACACTGTTGTCTCCAGCGGCCGGGGCTCACAGATGGGCGACTCGGCTGAGGCAGAGCTGGGCTGTGCTCTTGGCAGACAGATTGGAAAGCTGGCCGACTTGCTCAGAATCCTGACATCCTGGTCATCCTCAGCCCCCACCGGCAGACTCCTCTGACGTGTTGAATCTCAGTCTTACCACCTCGTTTCCCCATTAGTAGTTCTCCTTGGAAAAGTTTTTTTTTTTTTTTTTTTAAACTAGGTAGCTTGCTTTCATTGTGTTTCTTTTTTTTTAATTTTTATTTTTACTTTATTTTGCTTTAGATTTTTTCTTTTTCTTTTTTTCATTGTGTTTCTATGATGACTGTCCATTTGTGTGTCATGTATATTTATATGCTATATATTATATATAAACCTCAAAATTTGTTTTAGACATAACATATATGTATATTTACATAAATATGTATAAAATAGGTATGTATATATATATATAAAGCAAATATGTATATGTATATATATGCAAAGAGAGATAGAAACAGAGGGCAGGATTTCTCAGCCTCAGCACTGTTAATGTTTTGGGCTGGAATTCTTTGTTTTAGGAACTGTCCTGTCATAACAACCAAAACATCTCCAGACATTGCCAAATGTTCCCTAGCAGGGATGACTGTCCCTGTCTGAGAAGCAGTGATGAGTGTTACAATGTTGAGTGAATTATTTGAATTAAGGTCTCAGTGAGCTATACATACATATGCACAATCCACGACAAAGTAGCACCATATAAAATTCATTAGAGCTATTTCCAACTGAGAGTGATTTTTTTAATTTCAAAAAATATAAAATATAGCATAGTTGGAGTATTAAAAATTGAATGGACCCTTAAATTTTGTTGCAACTTGTCATGCTTAATCAAGTATATTTGACACACTAGGCTTTTATTCAAAACATCTGAATAAGAAACAAAATGTTTCTGTAGGTTGCCTGTCTCTTCTTCTGCCCCACTACAAGTTTTTACTGTATACCCAGATCCTGTCCTAAGAGCTCAAAAGCATGGGCTTCCCTGGTGGCTCAGATGGTAAAGAATCTGCCTGCAGTTCGGGAGACCTGGGTTTGATCCCTGGGTTGAAAAGACTCCCTGGCAAAGGGAATGACACCCACCCCAGGATTCTTGCCTGGAGAGTTCCACAGACAGAGGAGTCTGGTGGGCTACAGGTCATGGGGTCGCAAAGAGTTGGACACAACTGAGCAACTAACACTTTCACACTTTCTTGCAAGATAGTATCTTGTACATACATAGCTTTAGTAACTGAATAGTTATTATTTTATTTAATCCTCATAACAACTCTTCGAGATATAAATTATTATTCCTGTTTTACAGATGAGGCTCAGAGAAATGAAGGGACGTCCATAAGGCCACACGACCACAGCATGTCCAAACGATCTCTACAACCCAGAGCTTTCCAGCCTCAAGTCCTGTTTCAACTAGTTATTTACTCCCTCATCAAGGGAACCAAAGCCAAGAGAAGAAACAAATTATCCCAAATCCCAGAGGGGTGCTTTGGTGATCCCACCATGGTTGTCGCAAAGGAGTGAAGGGGGCTGCAGTGTAGTCTTGCTCACCCACAGTTGACTTTTGCACACTGTGGCCGTGGGAATGTCAGCCGTAACTGCTCCTTGCAGGAGCGCGTCTTCTAAGCACCTAAGGGAAGTGCCTTAAGACACCTGCATTCAGCCCACAGCAGGAACAGGATAACTCCCAAGTCAGATTTTGATCCAGGAGGGGGTGATGCAAGATGAGCTATTACAGGGACTGGGAATAGGGGATCTAGAACAGACGTCAGAGAGGCTGAGAATGATGGGATCATGGGGTTGGCAAGGGGGGATAAGGATTTGAAGGCGAGGTAGAGAAGAACGCTGGAAGGAGGTAAAGATGTGTGATCCAAACTCGGGAAAGAGAGACATGCTTATGGGGCAAGAGAAGAAAACAGGCATGCTCTCCCATGGGGATGTTAGATTACGTGATGGTTTCAAAAGATCTATTAGTTTGCTAGGGCTGCCATAACAAAGGACTACAGGCTGGGGGGCTTAAAGAACAGAAGTTAGTTTTCTCACAATTGTGGAGGCAAGTCTGAGGTCAAGGTGTTGGCAGAGTCGGCTCCTTCTTGGGGACCACGAGGAAAGAGCTGGTCCACGCTTGTCCCCTAGCTTCTGCTGGTCTGTTGCCAGTCTCTGGTGCTCCTCGGCCCGTGGAGCCATCACCCCAAGCTCTGCCTTCATCTTCACGAGATGTTCCCCCCATGTGTGTCTATCTCCAAATTTCCTCTTTTTAGTAGGACACCAATCATATTGGCTTAGGGTCCAACCCAAAGGTCTCATTTTAACTTGATTACCTCTACAAACTTAGGGTTACTACCTTTTAGGGTTAGGGTGTTGGGTTAGGGTGTCAGGGGTCGGGTTAGGGTTAGGGTAACAGGTTAGGGTGTCAGGTTAGGGTTAGGGTGTCAGGTTAGAGTTAGGGTGTCGGGTTAGGGTGTCAAGTTAGGGTTAGGGTGTCAGGTTAGGGTTAGGATGTCGGGTTAGGGTTAGAGTCAAACTAATCACAGGGACCACAACCTGCTCTAACTCAATGAAACTAAGCCATGCCCTGTGGGGCCACCCAAGATGGGCAGGTCATGGTGGAGAGGTCTGACGGAATGTGGTCCACTGGAGAAGGGAACGGCAAACCACTTCAGTATTCTTGCCTTAAGAACCCCATGAACAGTATGAAAAGGCAAAATGATAGGATACTGAACGAGGAACTCCCCAGGTCAGCAGGGGCCCAATATGCTACTGGAGATCAGTGGAGAAATAACTCCAGAAAGAATGAAGGGATGGAGCCAAAGCAAAACAATACCCAGCTGTGGATGTGACTGGTGATAGAAGCAAGGTCCAATGACGTAAAGAGCAATATTGCATAGGAACCTGGAATGTCAGGTCCATGAATCAAGGCAAATTGGATGTGGTCAAACAAGAGATGGCAAGAGTGAACATCAACATTCTAGGAATCAGCGAACTAAAATGGACTGGAATGGGTGAATTTAACTCAGATGACCATTATATATACTCCTGCAGGCAGGAATCCCTTAGAAGAAATTGAGTAGCCATCATGGTCAACAAAAGAGTCCGAAATGCAGTACTTGGATGCAATCTCAAAAATGACAGAATGATCTCTGTTCGTTTCCAAGGCAAACCATTCAATATCACAGTAATCCAAGCCTATGCCCCAACCAGTAACACTGAAGAAGCTGAAGTTGAACGGTTCTATGAAGACCTACAAGACCTTTTAGAACTAACACCCAAAAAAGATGTCCTTTTCATTATAGGGGACTGGAATGCAAAAGTAGGAAGTCAAGAAACACCTGGGGTAACAGGCAAATTTGGCCTTGGAATACAGAATGAAGCATGGCAAATGCTAATAGAGTTCTGCCAAGAGAACACACTGGTCATAGCAAACACCCTCTTCCAACAACACAAGAGAAGACTCTACACATGGACATCACCAGATGGTCAACACCAAAATCAGATTGATTATATTCTTTGCAGCCAAAGATGGAGAAGCTCTATACAGTCAACAAAAACAAGACCGGGAGCTGACTATGGCTCGGATCATGAACTCCTTATTGCCAAATTCAGACTTAAATTACAGAAAGTAGGGAAAACCACTAGACCATTCAGGTATGACCTAAATCAAATCCCTCATGATTATACAGTGGAAGTGAGAAATAGATTTAAGGGCCTAGATCTGATAGATAGAGTGCCTGATGAACTATGGATGGAGGTACGTGACATTGTACAGGAGACAGGGATCCTCATGGAAAAGAAATGCAAAAAAGCAAAATGGCTGTCTGGGGAGGCCTTACAAATAGCTGTGAAAAGAAGAGAAGTGAAAAGCAAAGGAGAAAAGGAAAGATATAAGCATCTGAATGCAGAGTTCCAGAGTATAGCAAGAAGAGATAAGAAAGACTTCCTCAGTGATCAATGCAAAGAAATAGAGGAAAACAATAGAATGGGAAAGACTAGAGATCTCTTCAAGAAAATTAGAGATACCAAGGGAACATTTCATGCAAAGATGGGGTCGATAAAGAACAGAAATGGTATGCACCTAACAGAAGCAGAAGATATTAAGAAGAGGTGGCAAGAATACACAGAAGAACTGTACAAAAAAGATCTTCACGACCCAGATAATCACGATGGTGTGATCACTCACCTGGAGCCAGACAACCTGGAATATGAAGTCAAGTGGGCCTTGGGAAGTATCACTACAAACAAAGCTAGTGGAGGTGATGGAATTCCAGTTGAGCTATTTCAAATCCTGAAAGATGATGCTGTGAAAGTGCTGTGTTCAGTATGCCAGCAAATTTGGGAAACTCAGCAGTGGCCACAGGACTGGAAAAGTCAGTTTTCATTCCAATCCCAAAGAAAAGCAATGCCAAAGAATGCTCAAACTATCACACAATGGCACTCATCTCACACGCTAGTAAAATAATGCTCAAAATTTTCCAAGCCATGCTTCAGCAATATGTGAACTGTGAACTTCCTGATGTTCAAGTTTGTTTTAGAAAAGGCAGAGGAACCAGAGATCAAATTGCCAACATCCGCTGGATCATGGAAAAAGGAAGAGAGTTCCAGAAAAACATCTATTTCTGCTTTATTGACTATGTCAAAGCCTTTGACTGTGTGGATCACAACAGATTGTGGAAAATTCTTCAAGAGATGGGCATACCAGACCACCTGACTTTCCTCCTGAGAAACCTATATGCAGGTCAGGAACCAACAGTTAGAACTGGACATGGAACAACAGACTGGTTCCAAATAGGAAAAAGAGTATGTCAAGGCTGTATATTGTCACCCTGCTTATTCAACTTCTATGCAGAGTACATCATGAGAAACACTGGGCTGGAAGAAGCACAAGCTGGAATCAAGATTGCCGGGAGAAATATCAATAACCTCAGATATGCAGAAGACACCACCCTTATGGCAGAAAGTGAAAGAGGAGAGTGAAAAAGTTGACTTGAAGCTCAACATTCAGAAAACGAAGATCATGGCATCCGGTCCCATCACTTCATGGGAAATAGATGGGGAAACAGTGGAAACAGTGTCAGACTTTATTTTGGGGGGCTCCAAAATCACTGCAGATGGTGATTGTAGCCATGAAATTAAAGATGCTTACTCCTTGGAAGAAAAGTTATGACCAACCTAGATAGCATATTCAAAAGCAGAGACATTACTTTGCCAACAAAGGTCCGTCTGGTCAAGGCTGTGGTTTTTCCAGTGGTCATGTATGGATGTGAGAGTTGGACTGTGAAGAAAGCTTAGCACCAAAGAATTGATGCTTTTAAACTGTGTGTTGGAGAAGACTCTTGAGAGTCCCTTGGACTGCAAAGAGATCCAACCAGTCTATCCTAAAGGAGATCAGTCCTGAGTGTTCTTTGGAAGGAATGATGCTAAAGCTGAAACTCTAGTACTTTGGCCACCTCATGCAAAGAGTTGACTCATTGGAAAAGACTCTGACGCTGGGAGGGCTGTGGGGCAGGAGGAGATAGGGATGACAGAGGGTGAGATGGCTGGATGGCATCACCGACTCGATGGATGTGAGTTTGAGTGAACTCCGGGAGTTGGTGATGGACAGGGAGACCTGGCGTGCTGCAGTTCATGGGTTCGAAAAGAGTCGGACACGACTGAGTGACTGAACTGAACTGAACCTCTACAAAAACCCTCTCCCTGAGAGAGGTCCTATTCTAAGGTATTGGGCATTAGTATTTCAACATATGTATTTTGGATAGAGACAATTCAACTCATTAATGGAGTCAAGTAATGTTGGATGCTTAAGAATGAATAGCAAAACTCTCTGTCTCTGTTCCCTCTACATCTCTGGCCCAGCAGGAGTGACACCAAACTCCCAGTCCAGCTTCAGACACGAGGGGCCACTCAGAATGGCAGCTGGTGAGTCACGATCCAGCCACTGCCTCCCCTCCAGGGGGAAACCTCACAGAAGATATGGCAGGTGTCTTTTGAAGCCTAAGCTTAGCTCTTAGATATTGAAATTTCTATTCTGAGCTACGTAAGTGAAAAAATAGATGTCTTTCAAGATAAAACAGATACTAGGGGTAAAAAGGAACACCTTTGAAATCAAACAGTCAGAAGGACTGTGTGTCAGTGACTCAGAAGTAATTAAGACATAATTAAGGCACACTGAAGTACAGGGACAGTGTTAATCCCACTCAGTAGAGTGGAACCTAATCATAAACCCCACACCTTGGATCTTGAATCAGAAAGAGGTTCTAGCCAAAGTCAGCTGAGCATCTACAGGAGTCATTCTGCTTTTGCAAGGCAACTGCTGTCCTCGTCCTCTGCCCTCCCCCAGCTCATCTGGCGACTATCCCCGGCCCCTGCTCCCCGGGGAGCATGGGTATAACCCATGCTGAGTTGGTCTACCCACCTCCCCATCATCCATCCCACTACAGTATTCAGCCTGGGATGCACTCATGAATCAAACCGAGTCATCTCAAGCCCTTCATCCAGAATGTTCCAGTGGAGCTGTGGGAAGGAAGCGCACGCTTGCCTGTTGGGTAGCGATCTGAGATGGATGTGAATCTGGGGCTGTCCCTACCAGCAGGGGCAATGACGTGAAGGATCAATGAAGAGCCCGGGTAATTTCCTGCCAGGCTACTGGTTAGGACTCTGCACTTTCATGGCTGAGGGACCAGTTAAATCCTTGGCCAGGGAACTAAGATCTCACAAGTTGCAAGGCACAAATAAAATATTTAAATTTTTTTTAAAAAAAGAGAGCCTAGCTATAAAAGCCAAGAATCCAGAGTTGCAACTTTCTGGCTTTCCTTTTTTTTTTTTTGCATTAAAAAAAAAAAAAACTTAAATAATAGTTTTGCTGCTGCTCCTAAGTCGCTTCAGTTGTGTCCAACTCTGTGCGACCCCATAGATGGCAGCCCACCAGGCTCCACCATCCCTGGGATTCTCCAGGCAAGAACACTGGAGTTGGTTGCCATTTCCTTCTCCAATGCAGGAGAGTGAAAAGTGAAAGTGAAGTCGCTCAGTCGTGTCCAACTCTTTGCGACCCCGTGGATTGCAGCCTACCAGGCTCCTCCATCCATGGGATTTTCCAGGCAAGAGTACTGGAGTGGGTTGCCATTGCCTTCTCCAAAATAATAGCTTTATTGATATATAATTCACATACCATAAAATTTGCTGATTTAAGATGAACAGTTCAATGGTTTTTAGTATGTTCCCAACATTCACCACTACCTAATGTTAGAGCATTTTCATCTACCCAAAAAGAAACACCGTGCCCATTAGCACTCACTTCCTGTTACCCCTCCCCCATCTACTTACCTTATCTGTGAATTTTGCCTTTTCTGGACAGTTTTGCTCTATTCTCACACTTTTAAAAAATTGTTTTGGGGTCTGCCTCCCAAGTCAAGGCAGGGACTGTCTTGGAGGGTGCTAGGGATACCTGACAGCCACTCAGGAGAATAAGATTCCCTAGCAGGAGAGGCCCTCCCTTCTGTCCCATAATTCTGGAGTGGAATGACCTAAGTAGATCTCTTAGCTTGGAGCTTCAAGTGGACACGTGCGTAAAGAGTGGTGAACTTTTTTGGTGCATGTGGTAAAATAGACATAACAAAAAATGTTATAATTGTTTAACTGTATCTTCTATACCTAGTTGCTTTGTGGAGATTATACTGAATATCCTAAATTTAGGATGATGATAATTCAAGTTAAACATTCTAACTTGAATTTAAACCAGCTTAACTTTAGCAACATGAAAAACTCTGCACTGGTACAGCTCCATTCCTACCCTTTTAGTTACTGATGCCATAGTATTTCATCTTTATATATTGTATACACAAAACGTAAATTAATAATTCTTTTAAATGCATTAGTATCTTAAATTACATGGAAAACAAAATATGGAGTTACAAACCAAAATTATAATAATATCATATCAGCTTTTAGACTAACAATCATTTTTTGTTAATATGTTAGTCTCATAACATGTAGAAAACAAAAATTGGAGTTGCAAACTGTTGTTTCCATAACACTAGCTTTTATAATTGCCCGCGATTTACCTTTACTGACATGTACGTATTTTCATATTGCTGCAAGTTTCTATCTAGTGTCCTTTCATTTCAGCCTACAGGACCCCCTTTAGCTTTTCTTTCAGGGCAAATCTAATAGTAATTAACTCCCTCCATTTTTGTTTACCAGGGAATGTCTTCATTTCTCTCTTATTTTTGAAAGACACCTTTGCCACATGTAGGATTCTTGGTTGACAGCCTTTTTTCTTTTAGCACTTTGAATATTTCAGTGTATTGCCTTCTGGCCTCCAAAATGTCTGAAGTGAAATCTGCTGATGGTCTTATTGAAGAGCCCTTATATGTGACTAGCTTCTCTCTTGCTGCTTTCAAGATTCTGTCTTTGTGTTCAAAAGGCTTGATTATAATGAACCTTAGTTTAAGCTTCTTTGAGTTTGTCTTGGAGTTCACGGAACGTCTTGGATGACCATATTCATGTCTTTCATTAGATCTGGGAAGTTTTCAGCCATATTTCCTCATATATCCTCTCTGCCCCTTTCTCTCTCTCTCTTCTCCTTCTAAGACTCTCTCCACCTATAGGTTGGTCTACTTGATGGCTGACTCGTAGGTCCCTTAGGCTCTACTCATTTTTCTCCAGTTTTTGTTTCTTTCTGTTTCTCAGATGTAATAACTTTGATTGTACTTTCTTCAAGATCACTGATTCTTTCTTCTGGTTGGTCCAATCTGCCTTTGAATCCTTCCAGTGAATTTGAAAATTTCAGCTGTTGTGTATTTCCAGTCTAGAATCTATTTTTGGTTTCTCTTTAGATTTTCTACCTATTTTATTCCCATTTTGTTCATACATCTTTTTCTTTACTTTATCCACACCTTAAAGACAGTTGTTTTAAAGTCTTTGTCCAATAGATCCATCGCCAAGTCTTTTCAAGGAGAGTTTCTGTTGATTTTTTTTTTTCTTTAAATAAGCCATTCTTTCCTGTTTCTCTGTATGTCTCATCATTTTTTTATCGAAAATTGGACACTTAAATCTAATAATGTGCTAAATCTGGAAATTAGATTCTCCTCCTTCCCCAGGGTTTGCTGATTCTTTTTGCTTTTATTTTTGTTTTAAAATTGTTGTAGGCTATTTCTGAGCCAAGTATCAGTTTGAGGTGAAAACATAAGGCCTTCTCAGCTCTTTTCTGAGCCAACACCTTTCCCTGGGCACGTTACCCTAGTTTCCTTTGTATAAGCAGTTGCTTCTGGGACTTCCCTGGCAGGCCAGTGGTTAAGATTCTGTGCTACCACTGCAAGGGATGCAGGTTCAATCCCTAGGGGGAATTAAGATACCACATACCACATGTGTGTTCAAGCTCAGTCGTGTTTGACTCTTTGTGACCCCATGGACTGTAGCCTGCCAGGCTCCTCTGTCTGTGGGATTATCCCGGCAAGAATACTGGAGTGGCTTGCCATTTCCTCCTCCATGGAATCGTCCTGCCCCCTGGATAGAACCCATGTCTCCTGCTGCTCCTTCTCTGGCAGGCAGATTCTTTACCACTGAGCCACCAGGGAAACCCACATGCTGCAGAGTATAGCCAAAAATACAAAATTAAGAACAAAAAGCAGTTGCTTCTGAATGTCCTACCTTTTAGTATCTGGCTCCTAAAGAGGGAAAAGAGAACAATGAAGGGGAAAGGATACCAGCCCTTCAAGTTCCCTAGAAGTCTTCAGTTGGCAGAGAGGGAAACAATGGGAAGAGGTTCAGCAACAATGGCCACTGACCACTCTGCGATAAGGAGGAGCATCAGCAATCAGAGCACAGGTCCTCGATATTTGCCCACACTGGCTCCCAAAGCTGTGTGCAAACAGCTGCAAGAACACGTGAACAGCTGCCTGCCTGGGACTGGAACTGCCAGTGTGCTGAGATCTGAAATTGACCATGATTCCCCTGACAGTTGCAAGCCTTCAGTAGACTCCAGAGCTTCAGAACTATTTACATCAGGTGGATTCTACCAGTAAAATTGTTGTCCAGGCGGGGAGACAGATTCCTGGTGTTCCCTGCTCTGTTGTCTTCCCATAATCCTGTGTTGTTTCTGGTGTTTCTTTCAGCTCTGTGAGCTACCCCAGTATCTAGCCAATAAATCTAACTTTGAGATTAAGCTGGCTTTGGCATTCTGTTACTTGTAAAAATACACTTGGATTCTGTTCTAAGACTGTAGAAAATGAAATATTTTTGCCATGATTGAAAAGAGCCTGCCTACCAAAGCAGAAGACGTAAGAGACGTAGGTTCAATCCCTGGGTCGGGAAGATCCCCCTGGAGGAGGGCATGGCAACCCACTCCAATATTCTTGCCTGGAGAACCCCATGGACAGAGGACCCTGGCGGGCTGTGTAGTTCAGAGGGCCGCACAAAGTCTGACACGACTGAAGTGACTTAGCACGCACATACCTGGCTAACAGTAACTGAGGGTTTAATAAGTGCCAGACACTGTCAACTCAAACTGAAAGTACTTTAGCTAGCACTTTTTTGACCCCATGAACAAGTACATCATAACTAGGAGGGCAATAATCTACTACGTTCCCAGTCTGTGGTTATCTGTCTCAGCTGAGGTCTGCCCTGGGACACAAAGCCGTGATAATGACTGGACCTGTTGCAACGGAAGGGCACCGCTCGAGGAATGAGTTACCGTGTGAAAACTTCAGCAACTGTCTCAGCATCTGACTCTTAATTACGGAGTAAAACATTTTCGAAACCTCAGGTAGGCCTGTCAGAAAGATTTACCTCACCTTTTTATCCAGGGCTGGGCTGACAGTTCCCCGTGCTCATGGTAATTAGCCCTACACTAACCTGCGGCAGGTCACCATGAGCTCCCTAACTCCTCTGGAATACAGTGTAACCACCTTAGCCTGACAAATTAATACCCTACTCATTCTCTTCTTACCTCTTCACTTCTGCCTCACCCCACTGTCTCCAGATTTGCTTCAGCCCTGGGGAACCACTCTCAGCCTTCCATCCACACCCTGCACGGTCCCATCTTTGCCTCCGTGCTGACATCATGCCGTCTGTGGCGCTGTTACCTGTGAAGACCAGCTCAGATGCTTTTCTGTCCACACAATCAGGAGTGACTTATTGTCCCTTGAATTCTTAGGGCTCCTTGGCTGTGCCTCTCTGGCGGCCCTTGCTTTTTGTGTAGCTCTCGTGAGGGTTCCCTTTCCTCCTTGACTGCGCTCTCTTAGGCTAGAGACTGTAGTTTTATAGTATCCACTGTGTGTGTGCTACGCTGCTTCGGTCACGCCCAACTCTTTGCGGTCCTATGGACTATCGCTCGCCAGGCTCCTCTCTTATGGGATTCTCCAGGCAAGAATACTGGGGTGGGTTGCCATGCCCTCCCTCAGGGGATCGTCTTGTCCCAGGGATTGAACCTGCGTCTCTTACATCTCCTGCATTGGCAGGCAGGTCCTTTACAGCTAGGGCCACCTGGGAAGCCCACATTATCCGCACAACCTACGGGAATTTATGATAAATTTTTTGTTGATCAGATGAATAAACACAGGAATGTTTATTGGCACTCAAGGCTCTCCATTTTCTAGCCTAATCCTATTAACTGTTTGTTTGTTTTTTTTTTTTCACTCTTTCCAAATATGCTTCATGGAGGTAGGTCTTGCCTTAGTCCCCTGAATATACCCTGTTGACTTCAAGTTTTGCTCACATTAACTCTTCATGCACCTTTTCATCTACTTAGTCATGGATCCATTCATTCACTCCATCACTCACTCTTATTCTGTCACTCAGATATTCACTGAGCGTCTGTTGACTGCTAGCTGCTATGCAGAGGCACCAAGAACACAAAAGTGTCTGAGATTGAGTCCTTGTCTCCCAATATGGTAGGAGAGAAGATATATGAATTGAGCACTACAAATGCTGGATGGACGACTGGTGCATAAAAGAGGTCCGTACACAGTAAATGTAGAGACAGAGGAGGGAGCGGGTAGCTTCTGGGAGGTGGGGACTGTGCTCAGGAGAATTTCACAGAGGAAATGTGCCTTCAAAACCAACTATCATCTGGAAGGTTGTTGTTAAGAGTGGACTCACGGCAGGACTTCCCTGGCAGTCCAGGGGTTAAGACTCGGTGCTTCCACCGTAGGGGTTGCAGGTTCAGTTCCTGGTTGGGTAACAGAGACCCCACATGCCTCCGGCACTTCTAGATCCCTGTGACGCCCTCGCCCCAGTTGAGAACTCTGGAGGTTAAATTTGGGCCCTTCCTCAGAATGGGATTATGAGTCCAAGACCCACTCAGACTTATGTTTTTGTCCTAATTTGCAACCCCTTCCACCTGGTAAGTGAAACCTCCAATTCTTCTCTAAACAAATCACACACCTGGCCTGTGATCTTTTCAATTTCTTTAAAGTACCTGTGTCCAGTGTCATTCGCTTTGCCTTTATTTTATTAATCAAATTCTAGAATTCAAGGGATGACTCGTTGGTACACCCCACACTTAACTGTGACATGTGAAAACTCCTCCTCCTTCATGAGGCTGTAAACTCCATGAAGGTGGGTTTTTTTCCCCCCCCCAGCACAGCACCAACTGCCCTAGCCCATGGGGAGGGTTCCATGCCTCTTAAAAAAATAGCTTCTATTCTCTCTTCTCTCCTAAGGCAGTTTCTAGTTCTCTCTGTTCCTCTCCTCCTCCACCTTCTTATCCCCTGACCCTTGCTCTCCTACCTCCTGCGATAACTTGCCCTCTGACCCTGGGGAGTGATCTGTCTAGGAAATGGAAATGCATAGTGTTTCCAGGAGAACACCGAGCCTTCCCCTAGGGCAGGAGAACTGAACGCAGAACAGCATCAGACAGAGGTTTAAACTAGCTGACCTTTAATGTTCTTCCCTTACGGAGATTTTGTGATTCTGTCTTAAGGTCCTGTTTCTGAGGTTCAAGAAACTGGTTACCCACACTTACTTGTGTTACAGGTTTTTTTTTCAGGTGCTGTTAACGCAAAGGGTGGGGCAGGAGGGGGGATTTTCAACATATACCACACCTTTAAGTTGAGGTTGGGAAATTCCTAGCTGCTAAAGCATGTTTATTGTGTTAGTCATGAATAAAATCTCAAGCACTTTTTGAATCACACAGTAGTAAATCAATGAAAACCCAGTTCAAGGTTCTTTAGAGGCACTCATGTGTGTAACAATGCTTTGAAACCTCTGAGTACAATGCAAAGATAAGATATTGTTTTTAATATCACTATTACTTGTAGCTGTCCTACATGTGATTTTCCTGGCTCAATGTACAAGATAAAAACTAAAAAACAAACAAACAAAAAAACCTCCAGAGGTCTTCCTGTTCCTTATCAATGTAAGATACCAGTAACAAGCAGAAGTAATTTTCTCCAATTCATCCTAGGGTCTGAGCAATAGCCAGCCCAGCTGTGCATCCTTTTAATGTTTCAACATTCAAAAAGATATCTTTACTCCCATGTTCACTGCAGCACTGTTAAAGCCAAGACGTGGAAACAACCATGACAAGTCCATCAACAGATGAATGGATAAAGATGTGATGTATACATGCAGTGGAATATTCGTCATAATAAAAATAAAATTTTCCCGCTTACGGCAACATGTATGGATTTAGAAGGTATTATGCTAAACAAGATAAGTCAGAGAAAGATAAATACCATATGATCCCTCTTATATGTGGAATCTTAAACAAAATAAATGAAAACAGACTCATAGATACACAGAACAAAAGGGTGGATGACAGACAGGAAGGGGGATAGATGGAAAAATAAGTGAAGGGGATTAAGAGATACTGAAACTTTATGATAAAATAAATGAGCCACAGGGATTTATTACAGCATAAGAAATACTGATAATATTAATAATATCATAGTAACTTTGTATAGGGACATATGTTTACTAGATTTACAGTGATCATTTCCTAATGTATGTAAATGTGAAATCACAGTACAGTATAGCTGAAACTGACATAATATTGTACATGGACTATATTTCAATAAAATAATAATGAGTGAATGAATGTCATACCTCCCTCCAAATCTCTTTCTACCATTGTAATCACTGAAGCTTTATTGCCAAACTTTGAAGACAAGATCTAGAATCAAGTGTCTCCAGGAACAGAAACACAGCAGAGGCATGTTGGTTTCTTAAGATGATCACACATCCAACCTTCGGTCAGCACCTGAGGCACCTGATCTTCTGCAGCATTTAGAACGGATGGTGTTTAAGGCAAATCAGCCCTGACACCACATGCAGTGTTAGAATTAAGCATTAGGCCAATTAACCTACAAACTCAGAACACAGTCAGGGTAAGGGAATAAGTGGGTGACATCAGAAACGATTCAAGGTTTCAACATGCGGTTTCAAATCAGGATCAGATATGTGCTGATCAAGTACACCAAGCACAGAGCAATCCCCATAGAATAAACTGCTGACATCAGGTGGAAGCAAAGAAAGAAATCTTTTTTTCAAACCATTACTTTAGAGCATCGGTCTTCATGATGGCAGATAAATTACAGTTCATCTCCAGCATTTATCAAAGTGCTCAAAATATCAATGGCACTCGTACTTATTGGACAAATGAATCTCAGGGTTTTTTTTTAGACTGTTTGACAGTTGGTTCCAAGAGGAAATGATGGATTAAGCAAATGCTTCTAATTTCACTCTTTCCAGAACCCCACTAAAACTCATAAGGATGGGGGAAGAGGGAAAAGAAGTAATAATAACAGAATTTTGGAGACTAGAAAACAGTGGTAAAGGACTTGGCAGACCTGAGAAAACCAAATGCTAAGTTAGCGGCATTGTAAAGTCCTCTGGAAGTGGAGTGAGGATGCAAGAGAGATGAAATAAGGGAACTGGTTGAGGATGGAAGCCACTTGTAAAGTGACTGCTTTTATGCCCTCTCCTGGACTCTTTTCCACTGGGTGACTTCCCCTCCCCTACTCTAACAGAAGTGGAGCTTCATCCACTTCATTTCTGATGCTGAAGGGCCTTAGGGGCTGTAACAAGAAAACAGGGATTAATTAATGTAGGCACATCAAATGCTCAGATCTTCTCCTGTTTCCTGAAATGCTAGAAATCAAGCCTTACCCTCCAGAGGAAAGACTGGAGAAGACTTCTCCAAGAAACATGATTAGTCCAAGCAGAAAAAAAATCCCTAAAGACAGTGATATGGAGTGGGATGGGGTGAGGGCTGGAATTCCCTAACAAAGAAGTTACTTATATCATCTTTCAGTAAAGTTTATGATCAATAAGTCTTCCCATAATCACAGAGCTTCTCATCAGCTTTTTGCTATCCCGTCCTTAAATATAAGGGCTTCCCAGGGGGCTCAGTGGTAAAGAATCCACTTGCCAGTGCAGGAGACACAGATTCGATCCTTGGGTTGGAAAGATCCCCTGGAAAAGGAAATGGCAACATTCCAGTGTTCTTGCCTGAGAAATCCCATGGACAGGGGAGTCTGGTGGACTATACTCCATGGGGTCGCAAAAGAGTCAGACATGACCTAGTGATTAAACAACAACATTAAATACAATCAGACAACCAGGATTACAACCAGGATTACACTGGAGGAAATTTTAACAGGAAAGATACCTGAAGGACATACATTGCCAGATGAAAACAGCGTACAAGTACCCACTTCAATGAATGGAAACAGATCCATATCAAGTGTATTATTATGAAATTCTAGAACACTAGACACAGAGACAACAGTCTCCATATTTCTAAAGAGAAGAAGCATATATACAAACAGGTAGGAAACCAGAATGGCATCAGACTTCTCAACAACTCTGAACCCTGAACTCTAAGAACGCTTCCAAAAATCTAAAAGAAAATGATTTTCTATGTAAAATTCTATACCAAGATGAACTGTCCATCAAAAATAAAAGCAGAATCTACGTAAATTCTCAAAAATCTTACCTTCCATGCACTCTTTCTCGAGAAGCTTAGGGACAAAGTGCTAAATCAAAAAGAGAGAGAGAGAACCTTGAAAGAAGGTGTGGATTATAGGAAAACAGGAAATCCAAGGAAGGAAGCAGGTGAAGTGAGCACTCAGAACTGGGTGCGTGATACAGAGGGCAACAGGCATGCAGAGGAGGCCTGTGGCTCAGACACATTGAGGCCGGTCATCGTTGACATGTCAACGGCCATTACTTTAAAATCTGAAAACGGAGCTCCTGGATCTGCTCACCCAGATTGCTTTACGTATTTTGGTTTTGTACCCTGGGTATGCCTCATCCAGGTTGTTTGCTGGGTTTTGTTCCCCTTTTTCATGGAGTCGCCTTCTCCTGCCCACTTGCCCTTTCCTTACCCCACGCTGTAATCTCCTGCCTGCACCAGCTGAGGGAGCTCACTAAGTCCCGCAGGCCTACTCCAGAACTGGAGATGGGCCTTGGTGAAATCAGAGCGCCTTCTCCACTACAGTCTCACTAGTTGTCCTGTCCCTGGACCGCCTGCCCGTGGTCCCAACTGTAGTAAGTCCTAGGTTTCCCAGGTTCTCCGAGTTCTCCAGAAATGGCTGTTACACACTTTCGTGGAAGCCCAAGCCAGATTATAGGCTAGAAATTCTGTTTAGCTTTTTTTCTGGGAGGTCATCTAACAGAGCCTTCATGCCCTTTTTCTTATATAGCTGGCTTCCTGCTTGCTGCTCAGTTTTATATTAACCACATATGGTGGTTGATAAAATATTTGATGGGAAAAGGGATATTTGATAGTGATATTCCTATGTATTTCAGTGACTTCCTCTCCTGGGACTTCGGAGATGAAATCCCGAGGACTGAGCCAATGAGTGATGGATCAAAGTGGAAAGAGTTTGTGTTGCAGAAAAGCAGCCTCAAAGGGCCCTGAGCAGTTGAGAAAGCAACCATCTTCTCTACTTCCATTTCATGCCCCATGTCATCTCCATTTGGCTTCCAAATCTTCCCCTGCTGCCAGCTCTTAGAACCTTTCCAGGAAAAACAAAACGCCTAAGTGGTAGCAGCAATGCTGCTGAGAAACTAAAGATGTGATAAGGAGACAGTGCTGAGTCCAAAATACTGGCCTTTCTCAGCCTTCCTCCTGACTGCCAGACTCTGCTGCTGGAACTCTTCCCATCACCCCCATTGTCCCATTCATGATCCCTCAGCACGGCACACAAAGGCTTTTCATATCACCTTTCCCTAGCTTGCCAGCTTCACCTGTGGACCCTTAATGCATTTTTCTCTCGTCCACAGAAATATTCAGTTACCTCTAATTCCCTGACTACAGTGTTCACAACTATTTTGATCAAGCCTACAAGTTTCTTCTTACACCCTCCCTTCTTCTTTGCCCAGTTAATTCCTCCTTATTTTTAAGACCCAGTTCAGACATAACTTCCTTCGGTAAAGCTCTCCTGCCCTAGCAACAATTTTTTCCCCAGACTAGCTTAGATGTGCTTCCTTTGTGCATGCGTCTGCATGTCACACTGTACTGAACATTCTCCCTCTGTTTCTCTGTGTCTTTATTACATTATATCTCTTGAAGATAGCGACAAGATTTTCCTTCTCTGCAACTCCAGTACCTAGCCCTGTGTCTAGTGTGGAGTAAGCAGCCAATAAATAGTTGCTGAATTTAATTCTTATAAAGTCTATCATATAGTGAAATGTTATGTTCACATTATTTTTTAATGTTTTCTTTAAAAATAATGAATACACTTAATGTTTTAGTACTGTTTTAGATTTACAGGAAAATTGGCCAGAAAGGAAAGAGCCCCAGTATTCCCCTTCCTGTCCCACCCAGTTGCTCCTGGAATTAAAATCTTACATTAGCGTGGTTCGTCTGCTACACCTGAGAAGGCATGCTAATATAGTATCATTAGCTGAAGTCTGCACTTTACGTCAGGGTTCCCATTGCAGGTTGTACAGACACTAGGTTTTAACAAATGTAGACTGTTGTATGTGTGTGTGTCAGTCACTCAGTCACGTCTGACTCTTTGGGACCCCATGGACTGCACCACACCAGGCTCGTCTTTCCATGGAATTCTCTAGGCCAGAATACTGGAGGGGGTAGCCATTCCTTTCTTCAGGGGATCTTCCCAACCCAGGGATTAAACCCAGGTTTCCTGCATTGCAAGCAGATTCTTTACTATCTGAGTCAACAGGGAAGCCCAAAATATTGTATGGGTTGTGACAAATAGTTACATCTGTATCTTACAAAATAGTTTCACTCACCTAAAAATCCATTGTGCTCCACCTACTCATTCTAGCTCCCTCCTTCAAACTGCTAGAAACCACTGATCTTTTCACTGTCTCCATAATTTTGCCTTTTCCAGAGAATGTCATAGAGTTGGAATCATATAGGATATAGGCTTTTCAGACTGGCTTCTTTCACTTAGCAATATGTATTTAAATTTCCTTCCTGTCTTTTTGCGGCACATTATTATTTTTAATCTTCAAGGCAACTCTGTGAGGTACACATTATTTTAGTAGAACACTTGAGACTTGGAAAGGGAAGGTTACAGTGCAGAGAGACAAAATGTCAATAATGCCTTACTATCAGTTCATTAAATAAACATTCATTGGGCCCCTGCTTTGCATCAGGCATGGTGTTTGCTTGCTTCTAAGAGCAATAAGAACATAATTTCCTAGTGCTTGAGGAACTCAGAGTTGAGTGTATAAGACAGTTTTATGAAAAAACTCATTGGTTCACAGTGCAGAAAGGGGTAAGAAAAGGGTAGGTATTCTGCTGATATAAGTAGTCATTCAGATAACGTAGGTACTTGTCACAATAACGCCACACAGTAGGTGTTCATTAAATGTTAACTATCGTTATTTCCCTGGGAGATCCCATGGACAGAGGACCCTGGTGGGCCGTGGTCCATGGGGTCAAAAGACTCGGACATGACTTAGTAACTAAAACACCACCACTGTTATTTCCCTTAGTCCTTTGTTGTTTTTGTCCTTACAACAATCCCAACCCCTATACACTGCAATTTTTTGTTTTTCGGATCAGCAAATAGTTCAAAGTAATTAATTAACTTGCTCAAAATTTCAAAACAAGGAAGTGAATCTGGGTTTGCCCCAAGCCCATGTGCTCTCTGTATTCTTCCTGTCTGCGTGATCCTGGCAGAAGTGACTTCATGTCCCAAGGTAGAGATATGAAGAGAAGGGTGTGTTAGAAGCAGTGACAAGTTGGGTGTGACTGGAGCAGGAGGGCGGGGACAGGAACAGTGGGCAGGGGAGCTGGTCATTCAGGCTGCCAAGGGCTTCCAAGTCCTGAAGTCTGTAAAATGCATCCGCCTTGCTCATTTGCTCATGCTATTTAGCTCTGAGAACTGCTGAAGCTGAGCATTCCATTTGGAGTAAGACAAGCTAGCTCTCTGTAAGACATTTTTGGTCTTGCTGAGGTCAGTGTGGTGGGTTTGTTGCCCAGAGAGAGTTCTGACAATTGCTATTGAGACTCTACATAAGCAAAGATAAGCAAGAACGGTTGTCTTCTGAAAGCAAAATTAGAGGGAAGCACAGTAAATCAAGATTCCACACATAACAAGTTTTGCAAATAAACACCAATTTGAAGAAAAGCTTCAGGAAATGGAATTTAAATTGATTGAGTCTAAGTCTTTACAGAAGGCCCATCTGCTTTCTCCCCTAGGTGATTGGAATGCTTACCTGTGGGGGCATTTCCTTTTATATTCCCGACAGCTTCTTTATTTGAGAAATCGAAATGAGTAGAAAATTTACCTTTGATCTCTATTATACCTTTGAAAGCATCATATGCTTTAAACTGAAAGAGCTAAATGCTTCTTGTACTCTTCTGGGGAGAAAATGAAAATTAACTTCTGCCAAGTTATTTTTAATAATGTATTTGGCATTGGTTTTAATATAACAGAAAAAAATCAGCATTGAATTTCAATTCAGAACTATTCAAGAACATTACCAATACCTACTAATCAGATGGTTTTTAAAGTATGACTTAGATGAAAGCGAACCAATGGAGGTCATTTTACCATATTTTCTTGTTCTCATTTTTAAAAAAAATCTGTTTTCTGATTGTATTTTAATTTATCCAAACTGGTTATTGAGGATATATTAACTGCCCACCTTGGTGTCAGGTTCTAAGAATATAATCATAATCAAGGTAGACACAATCCCCATTGTGATGGCGTCTACAGTCTAATTAATAATACCAAAATTATAAGCAATTGTGTCAAAGGGTTAGACATTTTAATTACTGCATTGCAAGAGGATTGGGCTTCCCTGGTGGCTCAGAGGTTAAAGTGTCTACCTCCAACGTGGGAAACCAGGGTTCGATCCCTGGGTCGGGAAGATCCCCTGGAGAAGGAAATGGCAACCCACTCCAGTATTCTTGCCTGGAGAATCCTATGGACGGAGGAGCTTGGTAGGCTACAGTCCACGGGGTCGCAAAGAGTCGGACACGACTGAGTGACTTCACTTTCACTTTCCAGAGGATTGGGCTTAGAGAATGTATGCAGATCTTATTAAAATACAGATTCTGATACAGTAGGTCTGGTGCGGAGCTGATATTCCGTATTTAAATATGCTGTTTGGTCATGCTGATGCCACCAGTCCATGCACCACACTTCATAGCAAGGGCATAGACTATTAAGATGCAAGATAGGGCTTCCCTTGTGGTCTAGTCATTGAGAATCTGCCTGCCAGTGCAGGGGACAGGGGTTCAATCCCCGGTCTGGGAAGATTCCACATGCCACAGAGCAGCTAAACCTGTTAACCGCCACGACTCAAGCCTGTGCAACTAGAGCCTGTTCTCAGCAAGGGGAGCCACTTCAGTGAGAAACCCGGGCACCCCTGCTCACTGCAAGTGGAGAAAGCCTGCACGCAGCTACGAAGACCCAGCGCAGCCAAAAATAAATACACACATCTTTAAAAAAAATAAAATGGGTGTAAGATAGTAAGACGTAATATTAAAATATAAGGCTTAGAGTAATACTAAATTTTTTTTCCTTACTTGGGGTATAAAGCACTTGGTAGGGCTATGTGGGTGAATGAGATGCATCTACAAACATGAAATGCTCCCAAGGGGAAATAGAAAGTGGCCTGGGAGCCAAACAGAGCAGAAAGAGCATGCAGACTGGCGAGAGGAGGAGGTTCAATAGGCCTTCATAAGCAGACTCCTCTCAGTCTCCTAGAGACTTCTTTCCAATTTTTTGCAGGTTTCTCTACATCTTCCTTATCTGTAAATATTCCTAAATACATTACACATGCATATTACCCTGCCTTACATGGTGGCACCAACCAAAACATATAAACAGTTCTCTACAGGCAGTTAAAAGCTATTCAGGGGTAATTTTGAATAGCCTTTGCTCAAGAAACAAGATCACGCTATTGGTTTTTCTAATCTAAAATGGAGAGTCACCCAGACATTTCAGCATGAGGTCAAGAGGATTAGTGAATTACCCTGTCTCCACATCCAGTCTCTTCATTAACTCAACCTCGCACTGTCCAAGATAGTAGGCACTAGCCGTAGGTGGGGATTTACATTCGAAATTTAATTAGTTAAAATTATTTAAAATTTAGTTCCTCAGTGGTACTAGTCACATTTCTTTTTTCTTAGTTTATTTTAATTGGAGGATAATTACTTTATAAATAGTATGGTGGGTTTTGCCATACATCAACATGAATCAGCCAGAGGTATACATGTGGCTCCCCCATCCTGAACCCTCCTCCCACCTCCCTCCCCGCCCCATCCCTCTGGGTTGTCCCTGAGCACTGGCTTTGAGTGCCCTGCTTCATGCATTGAACTCCCACTGGTCATCTGTTTTACATATGTGAATATACATGCTTCAGTGCTATTCTCTCAAATCATCCCACCCTCGCCTCTCCCACTGAGTCCAAAAGTCTGTTCTTTATGTCTGTGTCTCCTTCGCTGCCTGCATGTAGAATCATCAGTACCATCTTTCTAAATGTATGCGTCAATATACAGTATTTGTCTTTCCCTTTCTGACTTACTTCACTCTGTATAATAGGCTCCAGGTTCGTCCACCTCATTAGAAATGACTCAAATGTGTTCCTTTCTCTAGCTGAGTAATATTCCGTTGGGTATAGGTACCACAACTCCCTTATCCGTTCCTCTGCCGATGGACATCGAGGTTGCGTCCGCGTCCTAGCTGTTGTAAATGGCACTAGTCACATTTCAAGTGTCCAGTACTGTCACCCAGGGCTGCTGCATTAGACAACATAGAGACAGAGCATTGCCAACATCACAGCAACTTCTTCTGGACTTCAGAAAGACACATTCCTTTCACTGCCATCTGATGCACTCCACTTAAATATCCAAGAGTCACTGCTTTCCCTAGAGAAGGTTTCACAAAGGAGCGATGGGAAAAATGCATTCTTGGAATTAAATTGTTTGAGTTTCAGTCCTGGCTTCACCATTTGTAGGGTCTTCATTCTTAAAAGGGCTTGCTTGGTGTAAAGAAATCCACCTGCACTGCAGGAGACCTGGGTTGGGAAGATCCCCTGGAGAAGGAAATGGCTACTCACTCCAGTATTTGGCCTGGAAAATTCCATGGACAGAGGAGCCTGGCAGTCTACAGTCCATGGGGTCACAAAGAGTTGGACACAACTGAGCGACTTTCACTTTCATTCTTAAAAGGGCTACTTGACCTCTCTGTGCCTCAGTTTCCCTATCTGCAAACTGGGGATAATGGTAGGAACTATCTCCTAAGATTCTTGTGAAGGTTAAAGGATAAAATATATACAATGCACTTAGGACAGTGCTAACTCGTAAGTACTGGATAAATGTTGGCCATTATTTTTTGCATTGGTATTATTTTTAGAGACCTACTTGGAATTTGGTGTAATTTATTAATCTGAAGATTCTTGATTTTTGTTAGTTCTGGATAATTTTTCAGTCATTTTCAAGTGTTGTCTTTCCTTAATTCTTTTCCTTTTTAGAATTCCAGTTGGGCAGCCATTGAACCTTGTCATTATATCTTCTATAAACTTTATGTGATTTAGCTTCCTCACCTATAAAATAAGAATGCAAGTAGTATTTACCTCATAGAGTCGTGGTTAGGATTAAGTGAGTTAAGATGTTTAAAACACTTCGAATAGTCCCATATGTGAGTCAACTATTATCAACACTCTAGTTATAGCTCCTTGTTCGTTTTTAGCCTTTGGAGATTTCCCTTCATTTGTTAGAGGAGTGATATTGCAATTCATAATAAGAAATATATATTTGGTCTTCATCCAACTTTTAGCAGGAGCTTCCAAAACCTTTGGAATTTCCTGTGATGAAACTGATAAAGGTGTCTTTTGTTACACTAATGAGGCATCTTTTGGACTCCCACGGAGAGGTAGGGGCTGGTCCTCAATAGAGCCAGCCCTGAGGATTGGAACATTCAATCCCACCCCTGACCTCCAGGGCCTGGAGACTGCGTTCAGTCACCAATTGTTGTTCAGTCGCGTAGAACTCTATGCGATCCCATGGACTGCAGCACGCCAGGCTTCCCTGTCCTTCACCATCTTCCGGAGCTTGCTCAAACTCATGTCCATTGATTCGGAGATGCCATCCAACCTTCTTCTCCTCTGTCAACCCCTTCTCCTTCTGCCTTCAAACTTTCCCAGCATCAGGGTCTTTTCAATGAGTCGGCTCTTCGCATCAGGTAGCCAAAGATTTGGAGCTTCAACTTCAGCATCACTCCTTTCAATGAATATTCAGGGTTGATTTCCTTTAGGATTGACTGATTTTATCTACTTGGTGTTCAAGGGACTCTCAAGCGTCTTCTCCAACACCACAGTTTGAAGGCATCAATTCTTGCGCACTCAAACTTTTTCATTGTCCAACTCTTACATCCATACATGACTACTGGAAAAACCATAACTTTCACTAGACAGACCTTTGTTGGCAAAGAAATGGTTCTGCTTTTTAATATGCTATCTAGGTTGGTTATAGCTTTTCTTTCAAGGAGCAAGAGGCTTTTAATTTCATGGCTGCAGTCACCATGGGAGTGATTTTGGAGCCCAAGAAAATAAAGTCTTTCACTGTTTCCATTGTTTCACCATCTATTTGCCATGAAGTGATGACCGGATGCCATGATCCAAGTTTTCTGAAAGTTGAGTTTTAAGCCAGCTTTTTCACTCTTCTCTTTCACCTTCATCAAGAAGCTCTTTAGTTCCTCTTTACATTCTGCCATAAGAGTGGTATCGTCTGCATATCTGAGGTTATTGATATTTCTCCTGGCAATCTTGATTGCAGCTTGTGCTTCATCCAGTCCAGCATTTCACATGATGTACTCCATATAGAAGTTAAATAAGCAGGGTGACAATATACAGCCTTGAAGTACTCCTTTCCCAATTTGGAACCAGTCTGTTGTTCCATATCTGGTTCTAACTGTTGCTTCTTGACCTGCATACAGGTTACACAGGAGGTAGGTAAGGTGGTCTGGTATTCCCATCTCTTTAAGAATTTTCCAGTTTGCTGTGATCCACACAGTTAAAGGCTTTAGCTTAGTCAATAAAGCAGAAATCGATGTTTTTCTGGAACTCTCTTGCTTTTTCCAGATCCAGTGGATGTTGGCAATCTGATCTCTGGTTCCTCTGCCTTTTCTAAATCCAGCTTGGACATCTGGAAGTTCCCAGTTCATGTATTGCTGAAGCCTAGCTTGAAAGATTTTGAGCATTACCTAGCTAGCATGTGAAATGAGTACAATTGTGCGGTAGTTTGAGCATTCTTTGGCATTGCCCTTCTTTGGGATTGGAATGAAAACTGACCCTTTCCAGTCCTGTGGCCACTGCTGGGTTTTCCAAAAGTGTTGACATACTGAGTGCAGCACTTTAACAGCTGGTGATTTAACCAATTATGCCTTTGCAATGAAGCCTCCATGAAAACCCAGATCGACTGGTTTCAGACATCTTCCAGATTGCTGAACACATGGACATTTGGAGAGAGTGACAAAATCTGAGAGGGCACGAAAGCTCCATGTTTTTTTCCTATTTCCTGCTCTATGCATCTTTTCCATCTGGCTATTCCTGAGTTGTATCCTATTATAATAAACCAGTAATCTACTAAGTACAATATCACTTGGAGTTTCATGGACCACTCTAGGCAGCTCAGGGGGTGATTATGGGGGGTGGAGGGAGGTTTAGCATCTCCAGTCAGCTGCTGACTCCAGGTAGACAGTGTAGGAATTGACTTGACTTGTAGGACACAAGGTGGTGTCTCCAAACTGCTCGGTGACGTGGGGAAACCCCTCACATGTTGGAACTGGGTACTCCAAGTTTGGCAGGGGTATTTTGTTATAGAAAGTTCTTTTCTCAATTGTGTATTTCACTCCATTGTGAAATCAGAAGTTATTTTAGACTCTGTTTTGCTTGTGTATAATCTTTCTTCTGGACTTCCCTAGTGGTTCAGATGGTAAAGAATCTGCCTGCAATGCAGGAGACCTAGGTTCAGTCTCAGGGTCGGGAAGATCCCCTGGAAAAGTAGGAGGCAAAGGGCTCCAGTCCTGGAGTTAGACACAGCTGAGTGACTAACACTTTGACTTCTGAATCTTTCTTCTGTTCGGAATACTTCCCTTCCTTCCCTCTTACCTCTTTTCATGATTGTTTGAGACACATTTTCATGTTTGTAATGGAACTACAATAACAGTGTGACAGAAAATCCCAAACAATCATAGCTTTAAAAACTAGAAGTTGAGGGAACTTCCCCTGTGGGCCATTGGTTAAGAATCTGCCTTCCGATGCAGGGGAAGTGGGTTCAATCTCTGGTCAGAGAACTAAGATCCCACATGTGTCAGGGCAACTAACCCTGCATGCTGCGACTAGACAAAGCCTATGCACCACAATAAAATCCCCTAGAGAAGGGAAAGGCTACACGCTGCACTATTCTGGCCTAGAGAATTCCGTGAACTGTATAGTCTATGGGGTCGCAAAGAGCTGGCCATGACTGAACGACTTTCACTATGCACCACAATGAAGACCCAGTACAGCCAAAAAATAATAATACGTTGAAAGAAATAAAAAGTAGAAGCTGAGAATGGATAAATGTGTATGTACGGCTGAATTGCCCTGCTGTGCATCCGAAAGTACCATGGTGTTGTTAATCAGCTATACTTTAATATAAAACAGAAAGTTTAAAAAAGTCAATCTTAAAAAATAGTTTATTTCTGACGTAAATGCAATCTAGATGTATGAGGTCTGAGAGGCATGCCTTCTCCGTGATCATCACTGGTCCAGACGTCTAGTCCCTTAATATCTGTGGTTAAAGATGACTGTTCCAGTTCCAGCCATTACATCTACATTCTAGCCAACGGAGGCAAAGGGTGAAGAAGGGCATGTCCCTTCCCTTTAACACATTTTTTCAAAGTCGTGCACACTGGTTCCCACTGGCCAGAACCAGGCCACAGAGACATGATAGGATGTAATCTTTATTCTTGACCCCCCCGCCTCAAGGGGATATCAGGCATTGGGAGAAACAAATAGTCTGCCTCTCTTATGTTCCTTCTTGGATCCTGTACCCTTAGTAGCAAAGGAAAAAGATTAAAGCTTGACCTGGCCAGAGAACATGAGAAGCTCTAGGTCATTGTATATAAACCCCTGACATTTTTCTTTTTCAGATGTGTCAAGAGTTTGAATAAAAATGTTCTTCTGTCAGGAAATGAACTCTCATTTTTGACACTTTCGGGTATTTTATTGTAGAGCCCTGGTCTTGATTTTGCAATATATGCTTCATTTTTATTTGAAGAGAGGGACTAATAATAATCTCTTGTTCTGTGAATGTGACTTTGAGAGATTTGGGTTTTATGCTCATATGTTTTATGGATTTGTTTTTGATGGATAAAATGGTACTTATCTTAAAAAGCTATTATATATTATATGTTATGCTTCTTACCTCTACCTCTAGTTTCATATAATATGAAATATATAAATGTATGTATATATTCTTGCTGAAGGAAGGCATAGCTGAAGTGCAAAGTTGGAGACAATACTTTGTGAAGGTCGGGTTTAATCTTCTAGAATGCAGTATACATTATATCAGAGATCTTTCTTTTTATGGTGCTGTGTCTCCAGCCAAAAGAATATATGGATCTGGAATTGAGAAGTAGAAGCAGGAGTGGTCCACTGACCATCACTCCCCGTGACCTACTCAGTTATGCTTCTGGGCTCTACAGGACTGGCAGTTCCAGTTGTCAATGTGGCCGTGTTCTCCCCAGAGGACACAGCGAGGGTCCATTTGAATTGTAAACGATGACTGCTTTCTGGGCACTTGGAGCACCTTGTGACCAGAGACCAGAAGGTGAGAAAAGTGACCATCTTGGCAGGGATAATTAACTCTAGTGGACAGTGGGAAATAAGGCTGGTTGCCCAGAAGGGGAACCAAGAGGCATATATGTGAAGCTCAGATGACCCACTTGGATGCTCTTTGGTTCCTAATTCTCCTTTGATCATTATAACCGTGAACAGACAAGTGAAGGAACTCCAGCCTGAAAAGGATATGACTACTAGGGGCTAAGATGCCTTGGTAATGAAAGTTTGGGTCATAGCACCAGGTAAGCCGCCGAGACCAGCGGAGTTGGTAGCTGGGGACAAGAGGGATTTAGAATGGATGATGGAGGAGGGAGACTATGAGTACTATGGGACGTCTGAGGCCCCCTGCAGTGGAGGAGGGTGACCTGAGCTGGACGGGTACAGTGGAGTGGATTTGCAGGGTGCGAGGACTGACGCGGCTGACACACGTGCCACCCCCTTCAAGGACACTTGCTGTCTGGGAAGAAAGAGAGTGGTAGACCAGCAGCCTCCAGTTAGCAGTTCCTTCAGCATCTGCCGGCCTTCAAGCAGCATGGGCCAATGACAGAGCAAGGTGGTAGCGATTTGAGGGCCTAACCGTTTACTCCACTGGACCAGCAGAGGCTTCGTCAGGTCTGCACTATGGTACAATATCCCCCTGACCAAATATTTCTGTCTCTCCTATTCCTTTCACAAGTGTGATGTTCCACTTGGCCAACAAAGGTCCATATAGTCAAAGCTATGGTTTTTCTAGTAGTCATGTACAGATGTGAGAGCTGGACCATAAAGAAGAACTGATGTTTTTTAACTGTGGTGGTGGAGCAGACTCTTGAGAGTCCCTTGAACATCAAGGAGATCAAACTAGTCAATCCTAAAGGAAATCTACCCTGAATATTCAATGGAAGGACTGATGCTGAGGTTGAAACTTCAATACTTTGTCTACCTGATGCAAAAAGTTGACTCATTGGAAAAGATCCTGATATTGTAAAAGAATGAGGGCAGGAGGAGAACGGGGTGACAGAGGATGAGATGGTTGGATGGCATCATCTACTCAGTGGACATGAGTTTGAGCCAACTCCGGGAGTGGTGAAGGACAGGGAAGCCTGGCATGCTGCAGTCCGTGGAGTCACAAAGAGTTGGACACGACTCAGTGACTGAACAACAATATCTCTTTTTTCAGCAACTGATTCCTGGGGTTTCCAAAGCCTGCACATGCTGTATAACAACCAACCACAAAACCCCAGTGACATAAAACACAAGGCATTTCTTACTGCTTATGAGTTTAGAGGCCAGCTGGCAGTTTTTGTCTTAGCTGGGTGGGTCACTTATTTGTCTGTGGTCAGCTGCTAGTCAGCAACTCTGCTGATCTGGACTGGGTCCTCTCACACACTGGGAGACTGTGGGCTGGGGCCTCAGTTAGGACAACTGGTCTTTCCCTCACAGACTATCACATCCCCTGCTGAGTTCACCATGGCTTAGGCATATGGTGGTAGAAGTCTTCCAAGGGAACAAGCTGAATGAAGCAAGCAAGCCCTCAAGAGTTCTAGACTTAGAGTTCACATAGTCACCTCTGCCATATGCCATGGGCCAAAGCAAATCCCAAAGTCAGCCCAACTTCACGGGGTAGGGAACCACTTCCTGTTGGAAGAGATGCAAAGTCACCTAAAGTAGATAGATAGATAGATATTATGCTGAGTAGGTTCCTTCTATGCCCTCTTTTCAGAGAACTTTCATCATAAATGGATGTTGAGTTTTATCAAAAGCTTCTGCATCTATTGAGACGATCATAGGAGTTTTATTCTTCAATTTGTTAATGTGTGTATCACATCATTAGAAATGCTGGGCTGGATGAATCACAAGCTGGAATCGAGACTGCCAGGAAAAATATCAATAACCTCAGATATGCAGATGACATCACCCTAATGGCAGAAAGCAAAGAGGAACTAAACAGCCTCTTGATGAAGGTGAAAGAGGGGAGTGAAAAAGCTGGTTTAAAACTCAACATTCATAAAACTAGGATCATCGCATGTAGCCCCATCACTTCATGGCAAATAGATGGGGAAACAATGAAAGCAGTGAAAGACTTAATTTTCTTGGGCTCCAAAATCACTATGCAAAGTCAATGCAGCCATGACATTAAAAGATGTTTGCTTCTTGGAAGAAAAGCTATGATAAACCTAGACTGAGTATTCAAAAGCAGAGATATCACTTTCCCGACAAAGGTACACGTAGTCAAAGTTATGGTTTTTCCATTAGTCCTGTATGGATGGACAATAAAGAGGGCTGAGTGCTGAAGGATTGATGCCTTCGAACTGTGGTGTTGGAAAAGACTCTTGAGAGTCCCTTGGGCAGCAAGGAGATCAAACCAGTCAAACCTAAAGGAAATCAACCCTGATTATTCATTGAAAGGACTGATGCTGAAGTTGAAACTCCAATACTTTGGTCACTGATGCAAAAAGCTGACTCATTGAAAAAGACCTTGATGCTGGGAAAGATTGAGAGCAGGAGGAGAAGGGGACGACAGAGGATGAGACGGTTGGATAGGATCATCAACTCAATGGACATGAGTTTGAACAAACTCTGGGAGATGGTGAAGGACAGGGAAGCCTGGTGTGCTGCAGTCTATGGGGTCACAAAGAGTCAGACACGACTGAGTGTCTGAACAACAGCAATAAAATCACACTGACTGATTTGTGGATACTAAAAAATCCTTGTGTCCCTGAGATAAATCCCAATTGTTCATGGTATATAATCCTTTTAAAATATTGCTGGATTCAGTTCACTAGTATTTTGTTAAGGATTTTTGCATCTATGTTCATCAGTGTTATTGGTCTTTAATTTTCTTTTGTGATATCTTTATCTGGTTTTGATTTCAGGGTGATGCTGGCCTCATAGAATGAGTTCAGAAGTGTTCCTTCCTCTGTCATTTTTTGGAAGAGTTTCAGAAGGATAGGTGTTAACTCATCTCTAAATGTTTGATAGAATTCATCTGTGAAGCCATGTGGTCCTGGACTTCAGTTTGTTGGGAGTTTTAAAATCACAAATTCAATTTTAGTGTTTGTAATTGGTCTGTTCATATCTTCTATTTCTTTCTGGTTCAGTCTTGGGAGATTGTACCTTTCTAAGAATTTGTCCATTTCTTTTAGGTTGTCCACTTTGTTGGTATATAGTTGCTCTTGCATGCATGCTAAGTCAGTTAAGTTTTGTCTGACTCTTTGCAACCCTATGGGCTGTAGCCTGCCAGGCTCCTCTGTCCGTGGGATTCTCTGGAGTGGGTTGCTTTGCCTTCCTCCAGGGGACCTCCTGACCCAGGGATTGATCCCCCATCTCTTCCATCTCCTGCATTGGCAGGCAGTTTCTTTAGCACCGCCTGAGAAGCCCATAGTTGCTCTTAGTAGTCACTTACGGTCCTTCATCGGCTTTCCAGGTGGTGCCAGTGGTAAAGAACCTGCCTGCCAATGCAGGAGACGTAAGAGATTCGGGATCGATCCCTGGGTTAAGAAAGTCTCCTGGAGGAGGGCATGGCAACCCACTCCAGTATTCTTGGCTGGAGAATCCCATGGACAGAGGAACCTGTCAGGCAACAGGGCTACAGTCCATAGGGTTGCAAACAGTTGGACATGACTGAAGTGACTTATGACCACCACGGTCCTTTGCATTTCTGTGGTATTGGTTTTTACTTCTTTATTCATTTCTGATTTTATTGATTTGAGCCCTCTCCATTTTTTTCTTGATGAGTCTGACTAAAGGTTTGTCAATATTATATTTTCATAGAACCAGCTTTTAGTTTCATTGATCTTTTCTGTTGTTTTCTAAAAACTAATGAAGATTTAAATGTACATGGACAATATGGAGAATAATGTACCATGTTAAACATTCATGAAGCCACCATACTACTTTAACAAATCATAAAATTCTTTCATATTTGGTTCAGATATTTTAAGAAACAAAACTATGAAGATCTTATACTTTTAAAATCCACTGCATACCCTTGCCCACCCTTGCTTTTTCTCTTTTGACGTCTTGAGGTGTAAATTTTTAATTCCAGGTAATTATTTTTTATTTAAGTTGGAGAACTTGAGACTCATATCTTCTGATGATTCAGCAGGAATAAAAAGGGAACTCTATTCACTATATTAACTCAGTCATTAAACAAACATCTGTCGTGCCAAGCACTGTATTGTGTATGTTTTAAATGTGTGCTAAGTCGCTTCAGTCATGTCTGACTCTTTGTGACCCTGTGGCTCCTCTGTCCGTGGGATTCTCCAGCAAGACTACTGGAGTGGGTTGCCATGTCCTCCTCCAGGAGAGCAAAACCCATGCCTCCGAAGTTTCCTGCATCAGCAGGTGGGTTCCTCACCACTAGTGCCACCTGGGAAGCCCATTTATTTATGTAGTATATTCTTACTTTTTCTAGTGTTCTATTCCCATACCATTTTGTTTCAGGCTGTAAAGCCAAAGTGAGAAGCAAATAACATTTTTTCTTTGTAATGGAGGCTGTTTTTCAATATTGCTTACAAATTTTTTCCTTAATACTTTAAAGCTTTAAGGGCAAATCTTGTTCTATTCTTAGCTGTGCATTTTCATTAACATTTTCCTTCTATTAATTTGGCTTTTGCTGTGTCGCTAGGGTAGGCAGGGTGTTTTGACATGTTTATTTTGTTTCCAGTTGGCCACACCTTTCCTTTTCTTTCATATGATTAAACAGTTATTATCTTTAACTCCTATCTGGTTTCTGTAGTTCAATATGATTTTCAGAGTATAGTCCGCTCCCTGGTTCTTATTTCTTTGCTTTCACAGTGAGTGGATTATAGTTTTCTTAATAAAATAACAGCTTTATTGAAATATAACTACATACCCTAAAAGTCATCCTTGAGTATATTTGGAGTTGTGCAACCATCGCCACTCTCTGATTGTATATTTTCATCATCTCAGAGAGAAATACCATACCTCGTGACTGTGACTCCTCATTCTCCTCCACCCATGGATTAACCTATTCTGGACATTTCAAATAAATAGGGTCATACGTCAAAGCAGTCTTTCATCTCTAGCGTTTTCTCTTTTTAAAATTAATTATTTATCTTGGCTGTGTTAAGTCTTTGTTGCTGCATGTGGGCTTTCTCTGGTTGCAGTGAAAAGGGGCTCCGGCTGCAGGGCACAGACTTCTCACTGTGATGGTGTCTCTCGTCACACAGTATGGGCTCTCAGGCGTGGGGGCTTCAGTAGTCGTGGTGCACAGGCTCAGTTGACCCACAGCATGTGGAATCTTCCTGGACCAGGGATCAAACTCCTGTCCCCTTCATTGGCAGGTAGATTCTTAGCCACTGGATCAACCATGGAAGCTATGTCTCTAGCTTTTTATACTTAGTATAATGTTTTCAAGATTCATTCATGTTGTAGCATATACCAGTACTTCATTCATTTTTATGTCTAAATAATATTCCATTGAATGGATATGCCACATTTTGAATATCTGCTCACCAATTGATGAGTATTTGGTTATATCTCAGTTCAGTTCAGTTTGGTCGCTCAGTTGCTTTGCGACCCCATGGACTGCAGCACGCCAGGCCTCCCTGTCCATCACCCCAACTCCTGGACTTTACTCAAACTCATGTCCATTGAGTCAGTGATGCCATCCAACCATCTCATCCTCTGTCGTCCCCTTCTCCTCCTGCCTTCAATCTTTCCCAGCATCAGGGTCTTTTCAAATGAGTCAATTCTTCACATCAGGTGGCCAAAGTGTTGGGGTTTTAGCTTCAGCATCAGTCCTTCCAATGAATATTCAGGGCTGATTTCCTTTAGGATGGACTGGTTGGATCTCCTTGAAGTCCAAGGGACTCTCAAGAGTCTTCCCCAACACCACAGTTCAAAAGCATCAGTTCTTTCGCACTCAGCTTTCTTTATAGTCCAACTCTCACATCCACACATGACTATGGGAAAAACCATAGCTTTGACAAGATGGACCTTTGCTGGCAAAGTAATATCTCTGTTTTTTAATATGCTGTCTAGGTTTGTCATAACTTTTCTTCCAAGGAGCAAGCGTCTTTTAATTTCATGGCTGCAGTCACTACTGGCAGTGATTTTAGAGCCCCTCAAAATAAAGTCTCTCACTGTTTTCACTGCTTCCCCATCTATTTGCCATGAAGTGATGGGACCAGATACCATGATCTTCGTTTTCTGAATGTTGAGTTTTAAGCCAACTTTTTCACTCTCCTCTTTCACTTTCATCAAGAGACTCTTTAGTTCTTCTTTGCTTTCTGCCATAAGGTTGGTGTCATCTGCATATCTGAAGTTATTGGTATTTCTCCTGGCAATTTTGATTCCAGCTTGTGCTTCATCCCTCTCAGCATTTTGCATGATGTACTCTGCATATAGGTTAAATAAGCTGGGTGACAATATACAGCTTTGATGTACACCTTTCCATATTTGGAACCAGTCTGTTGTTCCATGTCCAGTTCTAACTGTTGCTTCCTGACCTGCATACAGGTTTCTCAAGAGGCAGGTCAGGTGTTGTAATCCATACGTCAAAGGCCTTGGCATAGTCAATAAAGCAGAAGTAGATATTATTCTGGAACTCTCTCGCTTTTTCAATGATCCAACAGATGTTGGCAATTTGATCTCTGGTTCCTCCACCTTTTCTAAAACCAGCTTGAACATCTGGAAGTTCACAGTTCACGTACTGTTGAAGCCTGGCTTGTAAAATTTTGAGCATTACTTTACTAGTGTGTGAGATGAGTGTAATTGTGTGGTAGTTTGAGCATTCTTTGGCATTGCCTTTCTTTGGGATTGGAATGAAAACTGACCTTTTCCAGTCCTGTGGCCACTGCTGAGTTTTCCAAAAGTGTTAGCATATTGAGTGTAGCACTTTCACAGCATCATCTTTTAGGATTTGAAATAGCTCAACTGGAATTCCATCACCTCCACTAGCTTTGTTCGTAGTGATGTTGCCTGTTATAAATAATGCCACTATGGGCATTCAGATACAAGTTTTTGGATGTACATGTTTTCATTTCTCCAGAGTATATGCCTATGAGTAGAACTGCTATGTTATATGGTTACTCTATGTGTAACTTGGGCTTCCCTAGTGGCTCAGAGGGTAAAGCATCTGCCTGCAATGCGGGAGACCTGGGTTCGATCCCTCGGTCAGGAAGACCCCCTGGAGAAGGAACTGGCACCCCACTCCAGTACTCTTGCCTGGAAAATCCCATGGACAGAGAAGCCTGGTGGGTTACAGTCCATGATCTCAAAGAGTCAGACACGACTTCACTGTCACTTTCACTTTCTATGTGTAACTTTTTGAGGGCTGCCAGACTGTTTCCTAAAGTGGCTCTGCCATTTTATGTTCCTACCAGACATGTATGTGGGTTGAAAATTCTCCATATCCTTTAACATCTTTTATTGCCTAGCCTTTTTATCTTAGTCATGCTGGTATGTGTTAAAAAAACATCTCATTGAGATTTTAATATACTTGTCCCTAATGACTAATAAGGTTGAATTTTTTTTTTCATTTTCATATATATCATTTGTATCTCTTCTTTGGAGAATGTCCTTTAAAAAATTGGGCTAATTGTATCTTATTTTTTAAGTTCTTTATATATTCAGAATATAAGTCCCTTACCAGATATGTGATTTACAAACATTTTCTCTCATTCTGAGAGTTGTCTTTTACTTTCTTGATGATATCCTCTGAAGCAGAACAGTTTTTTATTTTGGTAAGGGCCGATTTATTTTTTCAGTTGTCTCTTGTATATCTTGGTATAAGCAACACTCTAAGAAACCATTGCTTAACACAATGTCACAATAGTTTAATCTTCTTTAAGGATTAAATTTTTAAAATTTAATTTTCTCTGAAGTTTTCTTTGCAGAGCTTTATAATTCTAGTTCTTACATTTAGATCTAGGATCCATTTTGAGTTAATTTTTTATAGGGCATAAAGTAGGGTTCAAATTTTTTCTATGGCAAAGACAATTCTTTCTCTATTGAATTATCTTGGTACTTTGCCTGAGGTTACATCTTTATGATAGAATTTACCAAACTTTGCCTTGTTTTGTATAAACTGGATCTGTCCTCCTATGATTGGAGGACAGGAACTATGTTTTGTTCATTGAAGATGAGAAAACCTATATGAGCCATAGAGCCCCAGAGTAAATATTTCTTTCCTTCTTTTGAATTTCCCCACAGCACTTGGTGCGATGTTTGTCTTACAATAATTACATAAATGTTTGTTGAATGGAAAATGTGCTTGAGCCCACACCTGGAAAGAAGGGCATAGGTTCCTAAAGCTCCGATCGAATGAGACGTTCAGAACACTTTCAGCTCTTTTCAAACTAAAACTCTGAGTCATGGAGACCCCAAGTTGAGAAGCTGTGCTGTCGTCAAGGTCATCACCAGTGTTACTCATTCAGTCGTGTCCGACTCTTTGTGACTCCAGGGACTGCAGCCCACCAGGCTCTTCTGTCTATGGGATTTCCCAGGCAAGAATACTGGACTGGGTTGCCATTTCCTTCTCCAGGGGATCTTCCTGACCCAGGGATTGAACCTGGGTCTCCTGCATGGCCGGCAGATTATTTACTGTAGTCAAGGTAGGGACTTCCAAATGACTCCTTATTCTCTAAGGTACGTGACAAATATGTTTCCACTTAAAGTGACTCTAAACACTGAAAACAACCCTCAAGGTCTAGAATCTTTTTTTTTTTCTTCTAGTTTAACTTCAAGTTGTCCAGATGTCTACTTATCTGCTCAGTTGCTAAGTTGTGTTTGACTCTTTGCGACCCCATGGACTGTAGTCTGCCAGGCTCCTCTGACCACAGGATTTTTCAGGCAAAAGTACTAGAGTGAGCTGCAATTTCCTCCTCCAGGGGACTTTCCTAACCCAGGGATCGAACCTGTGTCTCTTAGGTCTCCTGCATTGGCAGATGGATTCTTTACCACTGAGTCACCTGGGAAGCCTATTTAACTGCTAATGCAGTAATAAAATTTCACTTGTGAATTTGACCTCAATTCCAGATAACTGACTGTAGTTCTAACCTTCCTGAAAGCAGAAAGATTTTTTTTCTGGAAGCAACAATCACTATTAAAAAAGGCAAAGAGTGCTCTGGTTTTGCCAGCAATTCTATTTTCAGTGACCCCTTTCTCCCTGTCTTTTTCTCCCACGCTGAACCCACAAGCTTTCAAAAATAGAGCGAGAGGTTGAAGATAAAGGCCTGTTCATTCTACTGGGGAGTGTCCCACGGAGTCATGTCCAGACAGTGTCTCTGCTGCTTGGATATCTTTTTCTGAGATTTCAGAATCTGCCTCTTTGTGTGCCAAAGTGTGTATGTGCAAGTATGAATCTCAGATGTGTTCTAAATGGATACACATAATTAACTTTCTTACCTCCTTCTTTTCAGCTTTACCGAAGTGCTTCAAATGACAGTTTCTGACCCTAGAGTCACTGCTCTGTCACTTCACCACATTGCCTCCCTGCAAATAATCAGGTACCAGGCTCTTTAATACATCTTCTTCTAAAGATGGTGGCCACTTCCTAACCCTAAGTTACCTAGAATACAGGGTGACTCTATAGAAAAAAAAAGTTGCTTATTAGACTTTACATATTTTGGAGCAGTTTCTGGTTCACAGCAAAACTGAGCTGAAGATTGAGATTTTCCATATCTCTTGGCCTCTTCACATGCACAGCCTCCCCCATTATCAACAGTCTCCACAGAGTGGTACATTTGTTACAACTGATGAATTTACATTGTTGTTAAGTCCCTGAGTCCTGTCAGACTCTGTGACCCCATGGACTGCAGCACGCCAGGCTTCCTGGTCCTTCATCTTCACCCAGAGCTTGCTCAAACTCATGTCCATTGAGTCTGTAATGCCATCCAACCATCTCATCCTCGGTCGTCCCCTTGTCCTCCTGCCTTCAATCTTTCCCAGCATCAGGGTCTTTTCTAATGAGATCTAATGAAGAACCTGATCCGGTTCTTCGCATCAGGTGGCCAAATTATGGGGGCTTTAGCTTCAGCATCAATCCTTCTAAGAAATATTCAGGATTGATTTCTTTTAGGATTGACTGTTTTGATCTCCTTGCATCCCAAGGGACTCTCGAGAGTCTTCTCCGACACCACAGTTCAAAAGTATCAGTTCTTCAGCGTTCACATTGACACATCATAATCATAATCACTTAAGGTCTGTGGTTTACTTTACAGTTCACTCTCCCCGTTGTACATTCTGCGGGATTGGACAAATGTGTAATGACATGTATCCACCATATAGTATCATACAGACTGGCTTCACCCGAGAAGGCAATGGCACCCCACTCCAGTACTCCTGCCTGGAAAATCCCATGGACGGAGGAGCCTGGTGGGCTTCAGTCCATGGGGTCGCTAGGAGTCGGACACGACTGAGCGACTTCACTTTCACTTTTAGGCACTGGAAAAGGAAATGGCAACCCACTCCAGTGTTCCTGCTTGGAGAATCCCAGGGACTGGGGAGCCTGGTGGGCTGCCGTCTATGGGGTCACACAGAGTCAGACACGACTGAAGCGACTTATCAGCAGCGGACTGGCTTCACAGCGTTAAAAATCCTGTATGCTCTGCCCAGAGGTTGGATTTAAAAGGGCGAGAAGAGAGGGAAAGGAAAAAACCGGGACAACGCAGAGGCGCCACCAAACTCCCAAGTTCGTTTCTAAGTTCACATGCTCCAGCTGGCCCATCTCTCCAACTCAACTCTGGGCAGGTTCCTCCTCCTCCTTTTGTTTAAGTGTCAAGCAAGTGGGTTTCCTGTTGACACCGGAATATTGTGAAAGGGCAGGAAGAAGCCAGGCCACCTCCTCTTTCCCCCTTTCCTATCCCGTTTGTTTATTTTGTACCCGTCTGTTTTGGTGGCGCGGGTGCTCCCAGCGTGTGCGGCGGCGGGGCGGCTCGGCGGCCGGTAACCCCTCCCCGAGGAGGCGAGGCCCCGCCAGACCCCGCCCGATCCCGGCTCCGAGCCGCGGGGCGGGGAAGGGAGCGGGAGAGCCGGAGCCCGGAGGAGGAGGCCGCCGGGGCGCGCGAGGAGGCGGGGAAGCCGGCTCGGCCCGCGCCCGGCCGCTCCCCCGCGGGCTGCAGGTGGAGCCGACGAGGCAGCCGCTTCCGACGCCGCCGCTCCCCGGGGGCGCCTCCCAGGCCCGAGGCTGCGGGCGCGGGGCGCCGGGGCTGGCGGCCGGCGCGCGGGCCCGCGCGGCTAGTCCATGGCTGAGGGCCGGCGGCGGGAGGACGAGGACGACGAGCTGCGCGAGCGCCGCGAGCTCGGGGGCCCGCGCCGCGCCCGGGGCCGCGTGCTCTCCGGCCACCCGGCCGCAGGTGAGGGGCTCGGGCAGCGCGAGGGGAGGGACGGGGGCGCCGGGGACCCGGGGCCGCGCACGCCCTGCTCCGGACACCGGCGGCTCCCTCGCCCGCGCGGAGGGGATCCGCACCTTCAACTCTCGGAGGCGAGCCGGAGGCAGAGTGGCTTTCCTTCAATTCCCATCCTCACTTTGGGGCCGAGCCCCAGGAAATTCAAGATTATCTCTACCTGTTAGGGGCCCTGGAGCCGAAACTACATATTTTCCGTGCAGACTAAATCCAGGAGCTGCTGGCTTGGAGCTTGTGGCTTCCTTATCTCTGGATGAGTCAGAGGCCGGTGAAGAATGCCCCCTCCCGATAGGTTTGCCAGGCTGTCGCAACCGAGTCTAAGCACGTGCTAATAGTCCAGTCGGGTTTGGGTTTCGGTGCCTATTGAACTTCGGACCTGGGCCTGCCCTCCCAACCCCCAATCGCCCAAGTGCACCTAGTTTCTGTAGGACTTGCTTTAGAGTTACTTGGTGACACCACCCCCTCCTCGCCCCCCCCCCCCCCCCGCCTCCTGCCCAGTCTCCCTCCTTCCCCCTCTCCCCAGTCCAGAGTATAGCGTTCCAAAAGGTGATGCATTGGGACCGAGAATCATTTCTGGGCATATAACTGCTTTTGTGATCTTGTTTTTGGGTGCACAAAGGCGGTACGGATCAATGGTTTGGCGCAGAAGTGGAAGAGTGAGTGCACACCCACACCCCTTCACTTTCCGGGGGAGCTTTTCACTTAAACATAATAGAGAGGAAATTCTTTAGTCTTTGGTTCCAACTGGATAAGCGAGTTATCTGAAAACAAGAGGGAAGAGCTGACAATAAGAGGGAGATAGAGGCGTGAGAAAGATTCCGATGTGCGCATTCATTAAGGCCTCTTTAGAAAATGGAATACACTGAGGATTCCCGTAAACCATGGAGAAACTTTTCTATATGACTCCCTGAAGGCTCCCTCAAGGAAAGCTGGAGAATTGAAACAAGATCCTGAGTTTCTGGGGAACAAACGGAGGCTAGAAAATGGGATGAAAGGAAAGAGTTTGAGTGGAACGTGAAGAAATAGTTGATTTGATGCTCCTGGCAGGATCTTGAATCCTTAAAAATCATTCCTTTTGGAAGATGAGTCTTCTCATGTTGTCCAAATGTCAAATTCCATTTTTCCTTTTGTAAGTTTTTTTGAGGAAATCTAGATTCTTTGCTCTGGACTTCTTTCTAGCAATGAGTGTTACCATCTAAATTTTTGATACTTAGTGGGGATTATTAATGTCAATAAGATTTGAGGACTAGGCAGTTCATGAACAATGAATTGATATGAGAAAAATTAGAAAAGTATGTTTTGTACAATGTAAATTACTGCGTTATTAATTAATTAAAAGCATTAAATGCTTTTTGTAATTTAAAAAAATCATTCCTTTTGCCCATTATTCTTTCCATCAAAATAAGGCATTGGACTAACCACACAAACACCAACCATTTGGAAGATAATGTCTTGATAGTTTTGTTTAGTAGAAACCCAGATCTAATGAAATACTGGGTGATTGCTGGATATGAGTAAATAATTGATGGGAGAATACAATGAAAAACTTCAGAGATATTTCTGTTTTCCACTGATTTAAACATTCCTTGGACTCCTCTTATCTTCAACAAAAAGCTTCACATATGTTCTGTGAAGAGCCGTACTGAGGTCATACTAGACATGATACAGGTATATGTTTATCATTTAGTTGCAGTATATGTGTTTCTTCCAAGGCCGGTGGGAATGGCATTTTGTAACTTGTTTTTGCCAGTTCTTTAATTTCCCAAGGCTACCAGGAGCTTTTCTGGGTTCCCTGATAATCTGTTGCTGTGAGGTGACGTGTTCTTTTTCACTCAGAAATTGGTGTTTTCAGTTTCTCACATTTTATATACCCTGCCTGGGTTCAGGGGTGAGGAACAGAGATATTATGGAGTGGGCAGAGGGTTAAACTGGCTGTTTTAGCAGGCTTCTTTCTTTGGAGACACATTATTTAATAGTTTACATTTCTTTGCAAGCTGTGCTCCTCTTTCTCCTCATTAGTTTCCCGTGTGTTTTTCAGACTCCTTTGCATTCCTTACCAAGCTTGGGCATTTGTTAGTTACGTTTGTCCAAGGGAGAGAGTAGGACCTGACCTAGAGGCTTCATGTTTCTCCCGCACCCCCCTCAACCTGAACCGTTTTTAAAGTCTTCATTGAATTTGTTAAAATATTGCTTCTGTTTTATGTTTTGGGTTTGGGGCTGTGAACCATGTGGGGTCTTAGCCCCCTGACCAGGGGTCTAACCCATACACCCTGCGTTGGAAGGTGAAGTCTTACCCCCTGGGCAGCCAGGAGAGTCTCCCGTCTCCTCTTCCTACTGTTTCATCTTTCCTGTTCTCATCCCCTCTCTCCTTCCTCCACCACCTCACAATCTAAGGATTTTTTCCATTTTTCTTTGATCTCACAGAGCTTGACTTAGGGTGACCATAAACTTAGGGTGTATGGACTTGAGGGAGTCTGCGAATTCCTTCTCTCCCTGCTAACTAACTATATAGGTGTGGTTGTGGAAGTGCCTTTTTTTTTTTTTTTTAACTTTGCAATGTATATTCAGGAGAACCTGTAAATATAAAACCTGTAAATCATAAAGTAAGACTGTCATAGCCTGTGCCCAGGTATTATCATTTCCCGAAGCAAACTTTGGTCTCTCCTAGTCATGACGTCTTCCTTCCCCTTGAGGGAACCACTTTTTCCCCTCTTCCTGTGCAGTTTTACCTATACGTGTATGCGTGCATATAAGCATATGCATATATATGTGCATCCCTATTCAATATTGTTTAGTTTTACCTTACTAAGTATGATTTATTTAGTTATTTGACAACTTCACATGAGTGAAATCATCCTGTACATCTTGAGTGTCATGCTTTCTTCATTCCATGTTAAGTTTGTAAGATGTATCCATATTGTTACATGCAGCTCTAGTTTCTTTCTTTGCATTCATATATCACATTTTTGCTTATTATTTTTTATTGATTTGTTGGAGTTTTTTACTTGCACAGAAATCTCAGCTTCCATTGGTTGCATGTGTTGTAGATTGTGCTTCCACTCTAGTTTATGTAAAAAAATTTTGTTCATGGTTTCTTTTGATGTAGAAATTCATAATTTTTAGCGTAGGTAGATTTATGAATCTTTTTCTTTATAGTTAAGTGTCCCTCCTCTCCTCGCTGTCCTCCTTTGTTAAGAATGCTTTCTTTACCCCAAGGTCATGAATCTATTCTTTATTTTCTGTTTTGTCTACTAAAAGTTTTGTAGCTTTCTTTGGGGAGAAATGCCATAGCTTTCGTCAGAGTCTCAAGTGGGTCTGAGAACTCTGAGTGACCTGACAGCATTTTTATATTGTTTCTCCAAAGGGTGGCTGCTGCTGCTGCTAAGTTGCTTAAGTTGTGTCTGACTCTCTGCGACCCCATAGACGGCAGCCCACCAGGCTCCCCCGTCCCTGGGACTCTCCAGACAAGAACACTGGAGTGGGTTGCCATTTCCTCCTCCAATGCGTGAAAGTGAAAAGTGAAAGCGAAGTCGCTCCAAAGGGCAGGGAGTACAAAATTCTGAGGAGTGGTAGGCATTTAATTTTGTGTGCTCAGTTGTGTGTCCGACTCTTTGGGACCCTGTGGACTGTAGCTGGCCAGGCTCCTCTGTCCATAGGATTTCCCAGGCAGGAATACTGGAATGGATTGCCATTTCCTCCTCCAGGGGATCTGCCTGACCTTGGGGTTGAACCCATGTCTTATGTGTCTCCTGTATTGCAGGAGGATTCTTTACTGCTGGCATTTGATAGGGTTTAATAAATATCAAATAAATTTACTCTGTGTTTGATGTGATTATGGTAAACTCTGGAAGGACAGATATCATTTCTCCCATGTGTTCTGAGTAGAATAACTGATATTTTTAAGATGAGGTCACAATTAGACTTCATTGTGTTCTCTATGAACTGCTTCCTACATGTTGTCTTCTGTGAGGGAGGTGTTATTTTCTCCATTTTATAACTGAAAAGATTGAGGCTCAGAAATAGTTTAAAAATATTTAAGTGACTTGCCCAAGATCCTTCAAGCTGTAAATGGCAGTATGGGGACTTGAATCCAGGTCTTTTTGACCTGAAAATCTGTGTTTTTCCAAGCTATCCTGCTGGCTACTAATAAAAGTCCATTGCTTTGAATGCTCCACATGTTTATACCTGCATGATGTTGCTTGTTATATTTTAGAAATACTTTTTACATTTACCTGGTGCTTTTCTACATAGGAAGGACTTCCACAGCCTCATGGAACTTGATTGTTACAACAACCTGAGAAGGAAGAGGGTACATTTTTATTATTCCCATTTGATTTTTATTTTTTTTATTCCCATTTTAAAGACGAGTAAATCGAGACTCAGAAGTGTTAAAAAAAAAATTTAATCTAAAAAGAACACAGCTAGATATATAGCTGCACCTCAGTTACTCTGTTGGGTGCTTCAAGTCATGAACCATTGTTTATTTGATTCATGCAACATGTCAGGTCAGACGGCCCAGAGTGTGTGGCTCTGCCTAATAAGTTGTATCATTCTGAAAACTACATGAATTCTTCTGGGCCACTAGCTTACAGTTTTTGTTATTAGATTTCCAAAGTTATCTAATTTATTTTGAGAAAGTTATTATAAATCTCACAGAAACTATGGATATATGGACATGCTATTTAAAAATTCTCTACTCACCAAGTTCTTTAAGAACATCTACTAGTTATCCTGTCAACAAATGTATGCAAAATGTGTAGAAAATACAGGGAATACAAAGAAACATATAAAATAGGCTCCCTGCTTTTAAAGAACATGTCATAGAATTAGGGAAAGTAAGACTAATATACGTTAAAGAAATAAGTAAGATAAGTAGTTCATGGTAACTATGAAATGGAGATTAGCATAAGAGAATCAGACTATCTTAGTTTATTTCTTGACTCAGCCTCTTACTGTGTGACCTTGGACAGGTTATCTAACCTGTCTGTGTGTGTCCATTCTTCACTTGTAAAATGGGAATGTTAATAAAACCTATTGCATAGGGTTTGAGGATTAAGTGAATTAGTACACGTAATACCTTTAGAACACAGCTAGGCCCATAGTAAATACTGCCTATAATGTTGTTAGTGTTTATGTATAATTTTGTTATTGTTAAAATATCTAACACTTTATTGAGTCTCTTTTTTCTTCATTTAGGAATAGTTGTGTAGTTTCAGGTTGGCAAAGAAAAAGGAGGTAAAACTGCATCTTCACCATTTCTAATCAAATGTATTTGCTCTGCTTTGGAATTCATGTATCTTTTTGAAATATATCAATCTTACAAGACCATCAAAGACAGAGCCTAGTTCTTCACTTGACATTCCTTGCACCATACAAGCTATTTTAATGTGGCTTGTCGTGATTTTTGTTAATACCTTTTCTTCTTCATCACAAAAGAAAAGCTCACTCTTGTGACATAATCATTGTGTTTAAAGTGATTTCAAACAAATCAAAGGGAAGTCGATGACTCCACATCCTATTTTTAACCAGGGTGCATGCCTTCATTCTTTCTTTTCTTTTTTAATCTTTGCCACTATTCATCCAAGGCTTCTATAACTTCACTGGCATGTTATGTTCTGGGGGCAACTCTGTCTCCCCTCAGAACGTTTCACCTTTACATTCAATGGTGTGTGTGTGCTACATTGCTTCAGTCGTGTTCGACTTTTTGCGACCCGGTAGACTGTAGTCCTCCAGGTTCCTCTGTCCGTGGGCTTCTCCAGACAAGAATACTGGAGTGGGTTGCCATGCCCTCCTCCAGGGGATCTTCCCAACCCAGGGATCAATCCCATGCCTCTCACGTCTCCTGCATTGACGGGCGGGTTCTTTACAACCAGTGCCACCTGGGAAGCCCTACATTCAAGGGTACTTAAGAGTCTAATCCTCTGTACACAGATCTCTGTTAATTAGCTTTAGCCTCCAGCAACTTACAGCATCTTTCTGGGCCTGAGTTTTTGCCTTATTAATTGAAAGGATGAGGCTTCCAACTTTGCATTTTGTGATTCTAGGACATGAGCAGAAAAAGAACTTCTGACTTGGTTTACAGGAGCGTGCCAATGTGCAGGCTTACATCTAGGGTGTTTCTCCAGGCTCCTAGTGAAGTAATTTGTTGATGAAGGAGAAGCCAAAGGTACCAGGCTCAAGACATGCCTCACCTGGAGAAGGGCTGTCATGCTAGCTTACGTTGTGTCTTTCAAGATGGGCACTTCACTGATCGAGGGATGGTACTCCACTTTATCAGTGGAAGATGTGAGATGTGTTCTGGGGAAATTTATAATTCTCTTGTGTATATTCTGGGGGAATTTATAATTCTGTACGATGCAAATGTTATCATTAAGTACAAGATGGAAATATATATCTAGCAGCTTCAGAGTGTGGAGAAGGCAATGGCACCCCACTCCAGTCCTCTTGCCTGGAAAATCCCATGGAGGGAGGAGCCTGGTAGGCTGCAGTCCATGGGGCTGCACAGAGTCGGACACGACTGAAGTGACTTAGCAGCAGCAGCAGCAGCTTCAGAGTGTAGAGCAGGGTGATGGGAAGGAAGGAAGGAGGCCCGGCCCTCTCATTTGAATGAAGGTTGAACGTCAGTTCCTGTCCCTCAGCCTCTGTGGGTCTCACCTTTAGGGGCTCTAGGCTTGCCTTTGGGTGGGGATGGGTGCATGGTTGGGGAGGAGTGAACAGGCAATAAAGCATTGTTTTTTCTTTTTTTGCAAGCAGAACTTTATTAAATGGGCAACAGATAGTACACCCTCCAGATGTGAGAGCAGCCGACCCTGTAGGAGTGGCTGTTTTCTTTTTTTAAGTGAACTTTTTTTTTAAGAATAGTTTTAGATTTACAGGAAATAGTTTTAGATTTACAGGGAAATTGTGAAGCTAGTACAGAAGGTTCCTATCTCCCACACCCATATTTCCCCTTTATTAACATCTCCTTAATTTTTACCTAATTTATTCTTGCTTTGCATGGTCCTATTACATATAGTTGTCATATCTCTTCAGGCTCCTCTTGGCTGTGACAGTGTCTTAGATTTTCCTTGTTCTTGATGGCCTTGACCGGGTTAAGGAGTACTGGTCAGATATTTTGTAGAATGTCGCTCTTTGGGGATCTGTTCTCGTGTTTAGCCTGGAGTTTGGGGTGTTTGAGAGGTAAAGTTGTATGTGTGTGTGTGTGTGTACGCGCACGTGTGCGTGCTTAGTCGTGTCCAACTCTGCATCCCCGTGGACTGTAGCCCACCAGGCTCCTCTGTCCATAGAATTTTCCAGGCAAGAATACTGGAATTAACCATTTTCTACTCCAGGGAATCTTCTTGGACCAGGGATCAAACCCGAGTCTCTTGCATCTCCTGCATTGGCAGGCGGATTTTTTTTACCACTGAGTCACCGGGGAATCCCATGACTTATAAACCACATATTAAGGGTATAGTTTTCTCTTTTTTTTTTTTTGAGTATAATTGCTTTACAATGTTGTGAAAGCTTCTGAGGTACAGCAAAGTGAATCGGCTATATATACACATACATCCCCTCTCTCCTGGCCCCCCCTTCCACCACCACCCCATCCCACCCAGCTAGGTCATCCCTGCGCACCCAGCTGCGCTCACTGCTGTACAGCAGCTTCTCACGGGCTGTCTTTTACAGAGGGTAATATATATAGGTTCAGCGCTGCTCTCCATCTAACCCCTCTCCTCTCACTGTGTGCACCTGTCTGTCCTCTGTGTCTGCATCTCTGTCCCTGCCGTGCAAATAGGTTCATCTGTACTGTTTTGCTAGACACGATATATATATATATATACACGTTAATATATGATATTTGTTTTTCTCACTTCACTCTGTATGACAGATTCTAAGTCCGTCCACATCACTACAAATGACCCAATTTCATTCCTTTTTGTGGTTGTGTAATAGTCCACTGTATATTTGTACCACATTTTCTTTATCCACTCATCTGTCCTGGGACATCTAGGTTGCTTCCATGTTCTGGCTATTGTAAATAGTCCTGCAGTGAACATTGGGGGTATATGTGTCTTTTTCATTTATGGTTTCCTCAGGGTACATGCCCACTAGTGGGATTGTTGGGTCATATGGGAATTCTATGTTTAGTTTTTCTAAGGAACCTCCATACTGTTCTCCATAATGGCTGTATCAGTCTACATTCCTACAGATAGTACAAGAGGGTTCCCTTTTCTCCACACTTAAGGGTATAATATTAACCTCACTTATTACTGTTGGTGCTGGCCTTGATCACCTAACCAAGGCAGTGCTTGTCAGTTTTCTCTACCCCAAGGTCACTACCCCCTCCATTCACATCACAGGAACTAAAGGAGGTCACTATGCAGGCCACACTTAGAGTGAGAGTTTTGTTTCACCTCCCCAAGGGTAGATTGTCTCCATAAGTTTTGTAGAATTCTGCACAGGAGATATCATTCTTTTTTAGTTTCTTTGGGCTCTCCAAAATCTCCATTGGGACTGTGTTTAGACCTTGCCTTTTGGGGAATGTGAGCTCAATTCCTTCACCCTAGTTTCTGTCCAGAAAATCTGATGTGTCCTGATGTCTGGCACGCACTTTCATAATTATAAAAGAAAGACATGGAAAGCACATCCAGCTTGAGGTGGCCTATGATTAAAACTCCTTGACACTAGTGTATCCACAGGTGCCAAGCACTAATATGAATTCCTTTCCAGTTTTGGAAATGGAGAGAAAGTTAGAGTATGAGAGGAATTTGGAAAAGCCCTGGACTAGGATAACCAAACAATGAATTAATATTTATCGTGCAGCTTCTAGGTGATATTCTAATTGTCTTAAGTGTGTTTTTTTCCCCTTAGTCCTCATACCAATCCTATGAGATAGGTGTGATGATTCCCTTCATTTTGGCAGATGAGAAGCTGAAGGGGCTATTTACCTCGAAGGGTAAATAATCTACTCCAGGTCACACAGCTAGAAAGCAATGGAGTAGGTAGGATTCTGTGCAGATCCCTAGTTGCCTCCCCAGTATCCATTCCCACCTTCCTTAGTCAGTGGAACCCTGTATGACGGACTGTGGCAGAGTACCCACCTATGAAACTGCTTCACCCAGCCTGCTAAGGAGAGGCAAGTAGAAGTTGTTGAGTGGGGCTTCTAGGAAAATTCTCTAAAGGGGACTCAAGTGTACAGAATATCCTTTTGCCCATATCCCCTTCTATCCCCCTCCTATCAGGAACAAGGGTGTGTGTGGTTCAGCAGCCATCCTGAGTCATGAGGGCACCTTGAGGATGGAAGCCACACACTGAGAACAGTGGAGCAGAAAAATACATGGACTCTCAGTTCCCGATGTTAATAAAGTCATCATGTGAGCTTTTGATTGCCTGCTTCTCCTTTATTTAAGAAAAACTGTCTTATTTAAGCCTCTGCTGCCGTGCATGTTTTCATGTGTGCTCAGCTGTGTCTGACTCTTTGCCATCCCAGAGATTGGAGCTCGCCAGGCTCCTCTGTCCATGGGATTCTCCAGGCAAGAACACTGGAGTGGCTTGCCATGTCCTATTCTAGGGGATCTTCCTGACCCAGGGACTGAACCCATGTTTCTTTCATCTCCTGCATCGACAGGTGGATTCTTTACCACTGATACCACCTGCGAAACAATTGTTATCTTAGGTCTTTATAATTAGCAGTTGAATCCAATTCCTGGCTGATAAAACTTCTGACTTGATCTTGTTTCTCCCCCCTTATCACCGGGCTAATTTGGTTACCATGAGGTTACCTTAGGATACCTAGGTTCTCGCTGCTATTTTGTGCTTTATTATAATGTGACCTTGGACAGATAACTTAGATGTCCTTCCCTTTTGCATCTTTTGAATGGGAATTATTTATTCTCTAACTGCTCTGCAAGTTTACTATGGGAAAAATGCCTATAAATGTCAGGTTCTCATATGTAATGTACATTTCTTGAAGAGGGTCACGGTCATCCTTGTTTTGTGGGATTGAAAAGGAAACTCTAGAATCTGAAAACAGTTTTCTGATTTTGTCATTTTGCAAAGTGCCATGTTTAATACTGCTCAGGGCACAAACAAATAGAAGCTGTGATGGGAGGTGGTTTTGTCCCTCCGCTGCATAGGAGCAGAGTTGCAGTGGCATCGCTGATGAGCCTGTAGCTCGTGCCAGAGCTGGTGCTTAAGATTCAGAGTTTGTGTCCAATATGGCTGCCTTCATCATGCTGGAGTGTTGTTTCCTGAAGATACATTAATCAAGGAATCGCTGTACTGGAAGAAAGCTAAATGCTTTTTCTCTGAGAGCCGGCCAAGAACAAGGGGCACAGAAGAAAACGTTTGCACGACACATGGAGAATTCTTTTTGCTGGCAATAAATATCCCCATTTCCAAAGAGTCCTCTGAAACTAGTACAGAGGTGTTCACAAAAATCTGCATGGCCCCTCACTCAGCTTGGGGCTGCCCAGGTAAAAGATCCTTTTTTGCCTTGTCACCGCACTCCTTGTGTCTTTACTTCCTCATGAGGAGTGTCCCTCAACACACTAGCTCCATGGAGATAACAAGTTATCTGGTTGATCTGTGTTACTCAGTTGAGGTATAACTCTTGCCAGTGGAAGGTGTGGTTTGTAAGTTAAATTCATTTGGAATAAGGAGTGGTAGTTCAAGTTTTAAAATGTGCAGACTTATATTTGAACAATATTCTTAATTAGAGGCTTAGTAATGGGAAATGCCTAATATCACAAACATTTATCTTTTACGCTGATCTACTCCTCTTTGTTTCCTCTTGAGGTGTTCAACTTGAAAACATGGTATGGTATTTCTTACACTTCTGTAGCAATGCTTTAAACTTTAAACAGTGCTTCTCAAACTTTAATATGCCTACAAATCCCCTGGAGAGCTTGTAAAACTGCCGATCTCGATTTCATAGGTTCGGGGTGGAGCCTGAGATTCTGCCTTTCTAACAGACTGTGGATGCTGCTTCTGCTACTGGTGCCTGGGTTACACTTTGAGTAACAAGGCCCTCAGTTACTTCTGCCTCAGTACTGGAATTCTCAGTGCTGACTGGGCATTGGAATTAACTGAGGAGTTTTCAGCAAGATGTGTGCTCACCCTACACTCAGATTTCCTGATTAAGTACTTTTGGGATGGCTGGAGAGCTGGAGTTTTAGAGTTCTATGTGAGGTGAGACTCACTGGCTTCATCTCCTATTTTAAAATGTGATGTTGAGTGGTTTCACTGTGCTTTCTTGGAATTTGAACTGTAATTGTTTGAACATGTATTATTATTTTTTTAAGTAATGAGTTTAATTAATTGGTTTATGATTTTGGCTCTGCTGGGCCTTCTTTGCTGCACGCCGTTCTCTCTGATTGTGGCGAACAGGGGCTACTTCCTAGTCGCAGTGCTTGGACTTCTCATTGCAGTGGCTTCTCTTGTTCTGGAGCACAAGCTCTAGGGTGTGTGGGCTTCCATAGTTTGGGCACGTGGGCTTAGTAGTGGCAGTTGTTGGGTTCTAGAGCACAGGCTCAGTAGTTGTGGGATGTGGGCTTTGTTGCCCCACGAAATGTGGGATTTTCCCAGACCAGGGATCCAACCAGTCCCCTGAATTGCAACATGGGTTTTTAACCACTAGACCACCAGGGAAGCCCTGAACTGTAATTTAAAACAAAAATTTATTTGTTTAGTTGTGGCATGTGAACTCTTAGTTTGGGTCTGTGGATCTAATTGCCTGACCAGGGATTGAACCTGGGGCCCCTGCCTGGAGTCTTAGCCAATGGAGCACCAAGGAAGTCCCTGTAATGTGTTTCCATCGTAAGTAATTTATGTTGTGTTGCCTTTCAGTCAAACAATAAGTGGAATCTACCCTGCATTTTATACATGGACTATGTACAGTCCCTGTGTTATCCATGGGGCTTCCCTGGTGGCTCAGATGGTAAAGAATCTGCCTGTAATGCAGGAGATCCCTTGGAGAAGGGAATGGCTACCTACTCCAGTATTCTTGCCTGGAGAATTCCATTGACAGAGGAGCCTGGCAGACTACAGTCCATGGGGTCATAAAGAGTCAGGCACAACTGAGTGACTAACACTTTGTGTTATCCATAGCTTAAGAAGACTCCTGGAGAAGCAAATGGCAACCCACTCCAGTATTCTTGCCTAGAGAATCCTGTGGACAGAGGAGCCTGGAGGGCTGCTGTCCATAGGGTCTCATAGAGTCGGACACGACTGAAGAGACTTAGCATCAGCAGCAGCAAGAAGACTCCACATAAAGCATGATGTAAGGGCCTATCATTGAAGTAACTGGGAAGTAATGTGTGTGATAGTTATGTCCTTTCAGATTGTAAGAAATAGTGGCCTGTTCTGCTAACCTCAGATGGGAGGTTAATGGGAGGCTTATTATAAGGATATACCAGTAAGTGAAGAGGAACTAAAAAGCCTCTTGATGAAAGTGAAAGTGGAGAGTGAAAAAGTTGGCTTAAAGCTCAACATTCAGAAAATGAAGATCATGACATCCGGTCCCCTCACTCCATGGGAAATAGATGGGGAAACAGTGTCAGACTTTATTTTTTGGTGCTCCAAAATCACTGCAGATGGTGACTGCAGCCATGAAATTAAAAGACGCTTACTCCTTGGAAGAAAAGTTATGACCAACCTAGATAGCATATTCAAAAGCAGAGATATTACTTTGCCAACTAAGGTCCATCTAGTCAAGGCTATGGTTTTTCCTGTGGTCATGTATGGATGTGAGAGTTGGACCGTGAAGAAGGCTGAGTGCCGAAGAATTGATGCTTTTGAACTGTGGTATTGGAGAAGACTCTTGAGAGTCCCTTGGACTGCAAGGAAATCCAACCAGTCCATTCTAAAGGAGATCAGCCCTGGGATTTCTTTGGAAGGAATGATGCTAAAGCTGCAACTCCAGTACTTTGGCCACCTCATGTGAAGAGTTGACTCATTGGAAAAGACTTTGATGCTGGGAAAGACTGGGGGCAGGAGGAGAAGGGGACGACAGAGGATGAGATGGCTGGATGGCATCACTGACTCTATGGGTGTGAGTTTGAGTGAACTCCGGGAGTTGGTGATGGACAGGGAGGCCTGGCGTGCTGCGATTCATGGGGTCGCAAAGAGTCGGACACGACTGAGCAACTGAACTGAACTGAGTAAGTTGGAAGACAGGAAGTAGCATCAGAAGTCATTTGGAAATATAGCAAATAATAGTTCATTTGGAAATATAGCAAAAAGTTATATGGAAACACAGCAAATAGTTTCCCCAGAGAACCTTCCTTTGTAAGTTGGGAAGATTGTTATTCCTTGTGTTACTGTCACCACGGTCATCATTTTGGTGACTCAGTTTACCTCTGTCTCCTTCCATAGCTCTGCTAAGTCTCTTCAGTCGTGTCCAACTCTGTGTGACCTCATAGACGGCAGCCCACCAGGCTCCCCCGTCCCTGGGAGTCTCCAGGCAAGAACACCAGAGTGGGTGGCCATTTCCTTCTCCAGTGCATGAAAGTGAAAAGTGAAAGTGAAGTCGCTCAGTCGTGTCCGACTCTTAGCAACTCCATGGACTGCAGCCTACCAGGCTCCTCTGTCCATGGGATTTTTCCAGGCAAGAGACTGGAGTGGGGTGCCATTGCCTTCTCCATCCATAGCTCTAAACTTATTGAATAAATGACTCTTGTTTTTCTTGTAGTCAGCCACCCCAAGGAAGAGCCTCTAAGTAGGTTGTCCAGCTAGGGTCCTGCACAGAGTGTCTTGTTGGGGCAGAAGCTAATGACACACTACAGATAGGTACTTTTAAGGAGGAGGATGGTAGGGTCTTGTGGTACTCACCTGGCCACCTGCATGTGAGAATTGAGAATTACCTCTGACAAAAGCAGACACCTGCAGCTGCTTCTGTTGTAACAGCACCGCGAGTTCAGCCCTGCACAGCAGCTACTGCTGCCCGTTACTACTTGGTGCCCTGTTACCAGGCAGTGAGTCCTGCTCTGCCATTGGTGAGTGCCTCACCAGGCCCCGCCCACCAGCACCCAACTGTCAGGGAGCCCCTCCCCCCATAGGGTCCTGCTCTGCCATTGGTGAATGCCTCACCAGGCCCCGCCCACCAGCACCCAACTGTCAGGGAGCCCCCAGTAGGGTTCTGCTCCACCATTGGACAGCACAGCAGCGGGTCCTGCCTACAAGCAGCCGGCCGTTAAGGAGCTACGGTTAGTGAGGGAAATTAGACAACGGTGGAGTGGTGGTGGTGAGGTGGAGAGTGAGGTGAGAGACGGATCCCGGCCTTCTCCCTGAGGCCCTCCATCTGACCCGGCCGTGGGCCAGCGGGTGAGCGGGGGGCCCAGAATGGGCTTAGCGTTGTGTCCTGCAGGGCTCAGAGCCCTGACTGCGCTACCAACTCTCTCGGCCCAGCCCTAGAGGCAGCGGTGAGCCTCTCCACTACCCCTGTCTCCGCGACCTAAAAGCACTGGCAGTTTGCCTGGGTCACAGTCTGTGGGACTTGTTTTTGGGTGGCTTAAGGAACCTGAGGGCCAGTAGGTTGGGCGCCTGGCTACCTCGGAGATGAAAGCTTTGAGTGACTTTGGGATTCTTAGGGCGTGAACCACCCATCTTCTTGTGTGAACCTTTCTCTGTTCCAGACTCCAGTGTTTTAGTGTTATTTGGGCTCACTGTGTTGTACACTTAGACTTGCATTGTTCGGTATCATTGTCACATGAGACTTTGGGCTTGGGGTGCATCCTGAGGTTAGTTATGAGGGTGAGACGGTAAAACCGGTAGATTCCATGCATGACCTGAACACCCTTTCGTTATTGAGTAGCATGGGGAAAGATGTATTTTGTTCATTGTTACAGTCTCGTAAACCACAAGGGTGCCTGGCGCACATGTTCAATGCATGTCAAATAGAACACAAATAGAAAATGTTTTTAACGATTTAAGGTTGTCTCTTTTTAAAAAAATTTTTTTTTAATTAAAAAAAAATTTTTTTAAAGGTTGTCTTTATTGTTCATTTGATTACATTTTATTCTAACCCGGATCCTGTGTACACCGCAATGGTGAGGGAATTTTCTACTCTATGAGTGTCTCACTGAAACAGCACGCTCCAAGACCGCAATAAGTTTTCTTGTTGCGTTTTTAGTAGTGATGAGGATATGTTTGCCACTTGGTGTCATCAGTACGGCTGGCGCCAGGTTCTGGGGTGAAGTGGATACAAAGCTCAGCCATCAGGGTCCTTCCTGACGGCCTCCCTCGAGGGCCCCCACGGCCCTGCGGCGGTGGTTGCTTCTCTGGGAGGTGAGCCGCCCCGCCCGCCCCAAAGCGCCGCCACCCTGGGTCCCAGTCACCTTTGCTCTGAGAGGTTTGGCCAAGGAAAGGAGGCCGCTTTTCAGGTAAAGAGGGAGACACTGGGAAGATGGGAGTCGCTGTTACAGCAGCTGCTGCCTCTTGAAAAGCTCCAAACCCCTTATCCGTGGAATGGGAGGAGGTTGGATGTTAAGGATGTTCCTGAGGAGGGACGGACCAGCTGATGATGGACGGGATGTAGGCAGCGCAGGGAGGGCCAAGTCCAAGGATGCTGACCTGTCCTGACTTGGGAAAAGAAGCTTCCGGTTGATACCTTCCCCTGGAGAGGGCAAATGATACACAAGGTTGAGTATTAAATCTTAATTAGAGCCTGTTTGCTTTTCTTGTTAAGCAGTGTGGAGAGTATTCATGTAGCACTGGGAACAAGCCTTTCAGTACCTTCTTGAGCGCATGAATTGTGTAAACCTTGAGGAACATAATTTGGTACTGATCACCTCATAGGTTTCGGATGAATGTTTAATAAAGGTAGTGAAAAATTAGGGGTTTTAAGCGCAATAGTCTTTCTTTGCTTTTTTCATTGAAAACGAGGTTTAAGTAGGTTTTTTAAAGTAACAACTTTTTAGCATGTCTGAACAAAACATTTTATTGATCAATCAGTAACTAATTTAGTGTGTAAAGTATGCCAGGAACTCCTGTAACTAACACAGAAAGTTAGGTTCTGTTTTCAAGCTGAGAACAATAAGGCAGAGAGAAGTAGAGCTGGAATTTGAACCCCTGCAGTCTTTTTTCTCCTTTAATTTTTAAATTTACGTACATAAACTTACACACATAAGGTTGACTTCTTTGGGTACATAGTTTTGTGAGCTTTAATAAAGGTATGGATTCATGGAATCACCTCCATAGTCAGAATACAGAAGTTTCATCACCTTGAAACTCCTGTGCTTCCTGTTGCAGTCAAATCTTCCCTATACTCTGTAACTCCTGATCTGTTCCATGTCTTTGTAATTTTGCCTTTTAATGGAGTCATTTCATCCTGCACAGTGTGGAGATTCATTCATGTTGTTCCATGTGTCAATAGTTTGTTCCATTTTGCTGCTATTCAGTATTCAGTATTCTATGAATGCACCACAGTTTGTTTATCCACTTAGCTGATAAGGGATACTTAGGTGATTTTCAGGTTTTGGTGTTTGTAAATAAGCTGCTCTAAACATACAGGTTTTTGCATAAACATAAGTTTTTATTTCTCTAGTTTTAAGTACCTGGACATTGTTTTGGTGGGTCATATGGTAAGTGTATGCTTAACTTTATAAGAAACTACCAAAGTGTTTTCAGAGTTGTGTCAAACCATTTTGCATTATCATCAGCAATGGATGAGAGTTCGAGTTGTTCTACATCCTAATCAGCCTTTGATATTGTCAGGTTTTTTGCTTTGGCTTTTGTTTTAGTCTTTTAGGCTTTTTGTTTGATGAATGTGTAGTGATATTTTCTTGTGGCTTTAATTTGAATTTCCTTAATGTATAATGATGTTGAGCATTGTTTCATGTGGTTAATTGCCATCCATTATATCATCTTTGGTGAAGAATGTCAAATCTTTGCCCATTTAAAAATTTGTTTGTTTGTTTCCATATGATGAAATTGTAGAGTTCTGTATATATTTTGCATTCAATTATTTTGCTGGATGTAAGATATGAAAATATTTCTCCTGGTCTGCCATTTACTTTTCCATTCTGTTAGCAGTGTCTGTAGCTCTTTGAACTTCCTGAAAATAGTCTTTGTCTGTGCTGTGCTTAGTTGCTCAGTCGTGTCTGACTCTCTGTGGCCCCATGGACTCTAGCCCGCCAGGCTCCTCTGTCCATGGGAATTCTCCAGGCAAGAATTCTGCAGTGGGTTGCCATGCCCTCCTCCAGGGGATCTTCCCAATCCAGGGATCAAACCCAGGTTTTTCACACTGCAGGCCTGAGCCACCAGGGAAACTCTAGTGAGTCCAGTATCTGGACTCTCACAGAACTGTTTACGTTGATCAGTTTTTTCCTGTGCATGTGCCTCATAATTTTATGTTGAAAACTGGACATTTTGAATATTATAATACTACAGCTCTAGAATCAGATTCTTCTCCCTAGGGTTTATTATTGCTGTTATTGTAATTGTTGTCACTTGTCTAGTAATTTTTCTGAACTAATTTTGTAAAGTGTATAATTTTTGTGTGATGTGTGACATTGAAGTCTCCATTTCATTAGCTTAGTGAACAGCTAGTGATTAGACAGTTTTCCTTAAATGCCTAGAACAACAACAAAAAACCACCAAAAACCTCCCAGTCATCGCAGGGGGCTCTGTGTGTGTATCACAGCATACCTTCAATACTCAGCCAAGTAGTGTACAATTCACCTTAGCCTTCACTTTCTGCTTGTGCAGAGCTTGTAGGTCAGTCACAGATGAGAGCTTAGGGCCATCTCAGATCCTTTCTGAGCTTGAACCCACCTTGAGAATGCACACGGACTTTCAGATTTCCAGGAATATGTGGGAGCTTTTCAAAGCCCTTATTCCCCAAAGCATCTCATCCTCTAGCCTTTCCTCCCAGTTTCTTTGGTTAGTCTGTTGTTTGCCCCAACTGTTATCCATTGACTCATGCAGCAGCAACTAATATATTTATTTGTCTATAAATGATTTCAATAAGCTTTCTCTGGCTAGCCACTTCTCAGGGTTTGGAGAGTTTTGAGTTAGGCAAGATAAAGACAAGTATTTTGTGCTGGCCTTCTGAGGTGCCACTAGACAAGTCAAAACAAATTATTACAATTCTTTGTGAATGAAGTCTTTTCTGCTCCCTCTGGTACTAGTACTGGTACCAGGTAGACAGGTTATTATTTTCAAGGCTACCACTGAGCTGGAGAATGGGGGATGAGACCAGGGTTGGTTAAAATGCCACAAAGCTTGCTACTCCAACTAAAACGCACCTTGTTTTTCTTGACTGTTTCATTGTACTTAAATGCATCAAGTGGTTGCTGCAAACTTTTGGTTAGTTTATAGAGTTCAAAAAAAGGTGATTCTGCCAGTTTCCAGTTTCCAGTTTTCCAGTGCTTTTCTGGAGAACAGAATCTGAAGTTCTTTACTCTGCCATTTTCACTGATGGCACTCAAGTATGGATTTAAAAAGTAACTAATTAAGATTGTCGGTCTTTTTATGAGCAAAGTGGCCAAGTTTTTCCCAATAAAATACTGAAAGAGAAGGTGTGGATAGGATAGTCTTACTCATTTTGAAGTGTTTGTACATCCTACAGTAGCATTATCAAGGTATTTGAGGAGCCTCACTCATCCGGTTACAGTGCTGGGGTCAAGACCCTTTTTCATTTAAACCCTGCATAGACAGCTAACTTATTTTAGTTCCAGGCACAGACACCCCCTAGCCTGCTGTTACTTTTATTTATTTATTTATTTTCACTTTAAAAAAAAGATAATTTATTTATTTTAATTGGAGGCTAATTACTTTACAGTATTGTGGTGGTTTTTGCCATACATCATGTGAATCAGCCATGGGTGTACATGTGTCCCACCATCCTGAGCCCCCCTCCCCTCTCCCTCCCCACCCCATCCCTCGGAGTTGTCCCACAACACCAGCTTTGAATGCTCTGCTTCATTAATCGAACTTGCACTGCTGTTACTTTTAAAAACCTGATTTTCAAGGAATATCTGGCCAGGAGAATCCATATTCCCCTTTGCTTTTTAAAGAATGACTCTGAGAAGGTAGCTTTGTTGCTGTGTTCTGATATAAATCAGTCATTGTTAGCACTGGGGAGGGGAATTGAGGGCATGGGGTGTCACTTTATACACTTCTGTATTGAGTTTCCTCCAATGAGTATTACTTTGAAAGTTAAAAGAAAGGGACAATAAATTTAAAATGCCATGTGAAATAATTGCTGACCTAGTGTATTTGTTGCTCATGTTGTGGTATTTTTTTTTTTAACCTGTTTTGCCTTAAGATGAGCTGCTGCAATGGCAAATGCTGTCATGTTGATAAAAGAAATGATTGATGCGTGTTAGAGAAAATGATAGTAAGAAAGAAGTCTATAATTGTGTTTCCTCTGAAGATCATTTTTCAGACACTGGCTAATTTATCATTTGGTCACCTATTCCATCTTATGACATTCATTGTTTTTATGAAAGCCATAATTATTTAAAATGCAAATCCTCATAACCACACTGTTGAAAACTGTTTAACATAATCAAAACCTACCCTTTGTGTTCTCTACTATTTTTCCTGTGTGTTTCGTCTCCAAGTGGTGACCCAACAGAATCTATTCCAGAAAAATGGATTCAGGAGACCTGCATTCTATCACGCATCTTGCCACCAGCCAGCTGTATGTCCTTGATTTAATCTCTCTGGGTCTCAGATTCCTCATTGACAATATGAACAATTTAGACCCGGAATCTGAAAACTGTATTTCTGTGGTCCAAATCTGGCTCACTTCTTGTTTTTGTAAATAAAGTTTTATTGGGACAGTCATGCTTATTCATTTATATATTATTTATGGCTGCTTTTGTGCCATATCTGCAGAGCTGAGTATTTGTAACAGGGTCTGTGTGGCCTGTGAGCCTAAAGTATATACTGTTTATCCCTTAAAAGAAAAGTTTGCTGACTCCAGACTATAAATTTTTCTTTCAGGTTAAAATTTTTTTTTTAATTTTTGGATGCTTGGGCCAATTATTTCTTTTTTCCAATTAGATTGCTTCTTAGGAGATCACCAGAAAAATTCAGCTGGAGGAGGGGAAATACAGATCACACATTGTTATTTGTTAGACACCTATATCCATCATACATCTGGCATATTTTGTTACTGCTGCAGTTATAAACAAGTGAGCTCAGCCTCACTTGTCTTATTCATTCTGGGATCCTGGCTGTAGGTGTAATCCCTTACTGGGAAAAGGAGCAATGAACAAATCATGTGCCAGTTTTTAAAACTTCTCAGAAGTAGGTGTGTATTACTTCTACTCACATTGGCCAGCTGGATGTTAGTGGTGCAGGGAAGGGTAATCCTTCTGTAGGAGGCCCTGCAAATCACCTGGTACCTTGAGTGGGTGGATCATCTTTCTGCATGGAGAGCTGGGAAACACTGGGAACAACATCATCTACTATAGCTTCTTTAAAGGTTCCCTAATGTGAGCAAACTAAAACTAATGGCAGAAACTTGCTTTTAGAATTCTTTGTGTGTTACATTTTTAATGAATGCTCTGCAGCTAACAAGTAACTAGAAACTGGCCTGTTGAGCTTTTGGAGCATATTCTAATTCTCTCTACTTACTTATTTAACAAATGCTCATTGTGAGAATGTAATATCTGTTTGGATTTCTTTTTATAGACTCTTGACGTCTTTAACTTATAATTCTCACCCCTAAGCTGCCTTTTCCAAGGTCCCATGTCTCACTGGGACAGTAACACAGCTCAAGTTACTGAAGCCAGAAACCTGGGTGAAATTCTTAAACTTCCTCCCTTACCAGGATTACTTCTGTCAAACCAGGCAGTTACCAGAGTCTATTGAATACATCCCCTCTACAGCCCTGACTCAGTCCTCCTCCCTCCTACTACCATCCTGGACCAAGCATCTCTCACCATTCTCAACAGCCTTATAACTAACTAACTAGGCTTTCTACCTCCTGTAATTCATTCTCTATACAGTGACCAAAGTGATTTTTCTAAAATGCGAGCTGATCATGTTATTCCTCTGCATTAAAACCTCTGTGTCTTATTTAATCTACCTCTTAAAGCTCAGATTTCTTAGCATGGCCTTGAACCGTTTCTTTTTTTCCTGGGAATTCCCGAGTCAGTCCTGTTATACTTACCTTACCTTCTTGGCTGGAAAATATAATCGTTGTTCTGGAAAGATTTTTCTCGACCGTATCTTATGAACTCACATAGCATTTGGTAGATGTTTTTCACTTGAAGAGACTCAAACACTAGATAAAAAGTACTGTGCAGAGCTGACTGTGTGCAGTGTGGAGGGTGCGCTCATCCTAAAGCTCAGTGGATTGCCCTTTCCTGGAAGGGCTTGACTAAGCCAGATGGGCTCCCGAAGAAAGGCTGATTGACACTGGTTTTGTTTTACTTTCACTGAGACCTGTTTTTAGAAGTTTAAAATGTGCCCGTTTTGGAACTTGTCATTTATTGGTCCTCTTTTCAGTGAGCTAACATATTTTTCCTTATGATACCAACTCAGCAGCTTCTGGACAAAAGGAATATGAAACAAATGCATCTTAAAAAAATACTGTCTCTTCTGGGTCTTTCATGTTAGCTCTCTGTTTCAGAAATAAAAATAGCCTCGTCGAACTCATAGGGGGATAGGAGAAATTCAGATACTTGCTTTGAAGATACTCTAGTGATTTTAAAATTTCAGGCCAGAATGTTTTCATTATTTAAAATTCATTGACACAAAATTTCTTTGATCAACCAACTGCTTGCTATCCTTTCTTTTTATCTAGCCTAGTTATATGGAATTCTAATAGAAGAAATCAAAAGTCTCAACTCTGAAGCTTTGCAGCTGTTGTAAGCACAGATTTCTGTTATCCTAAGCTAATTTTAAAAAGTAAGCTTAATTGAAGAAAAAAAAGCAAGATTAAAAGAAACTGTTTATCTGTTTAAACATTTGAAAAGGAGTCAGAGATAAATTGACCACATCTTTAAGCAAGAGGAGAACATGTGAAGGGTAATAGTGATGAACAGAGTGGGCACATGGGAATTTGAACTTTCTATGTTAGATATTTCTGTAACATTTGGATTTTTTAAAAAATAAGTATTGGGGAAAAGGTTTTTTGTAAAAAAGATTTTTATTTTTAAATGAAAAAAAAATGAAGAGAGTTACTTGGTTTCCTTTTATTTAGGGAGGGAGCAATCATCTTATCAGGGTTAGAACAGGCTGCTTTGTGATTCCTTATGCTAGAGATTTCAGGAAAATAGGGATCCTTGAACATCTTGAAATTTCGTGAAAAAATGTTGTGTTTGCAGTTGAGTGCTTTTTTGGGATGCAGGGTTAGAGCAACGTGGGGAAAATGATACACAATTCAAACAGATTCTTCTGGTTTTATTTCTCTAGTTCTGCCCTCTCTGAGCTCCAGACTGCTTACTCAGCATCTCTACTTGTATCTCTAATAGACATCTCAAATCTAATATATATGTATTAGTTCCTCATAGCTATAACAAATTGCTATTGATACAGATTTAGTGGCTTCAAACAGCATGGATTTATTGTCCTACAGTTCCGGAGGTCAAAGGTTTGAAATGAGTTCAGTGGGCTAAAACCAAGTTTGGTAGGGCTGCATTTTATCTCTAGACCTAGGGGAGAATCATGTTTGCCGTTTCTAAACTTGCATAGGCCAGCGGCACTCAGCTTGTGGACCCTTGCTCCATCCTCAAAGCATAGCACCTTTGTTCCACTTTTCTTTCAGCTTCCATCCTTCTGCATAGTCTCATAAACATCTCTGACTCTCTTGCATTGCTCTTTAAAAAGATCTGTGATTATATTGAGCCCCCCCTGGATAATCCAGGATGTTCTCCATATCTCACACTACTCAAGTTAATCAGATGGGAAGAGTTGCTTTTACCGGGTAATGTAACGTAGTCAAAGGCTGTGGGGAGTTAGGGACATCCTTGGGGGCCGTCACTGGATTTGATAGCCCAGCAAATCCGTTCCTCCTGCAGCCTTCCTCATTTCCTTTAATAGCATGGCCATCCTCAGACCAGTAAGCTAGCAGCCCTTCTTGACTTCTGTTTTCAAATCTCTGCCTTCCCCATTCTCCTATCCCAGTTACCACCCGCGCCCCCCACCCCCACCCGCATCCAGTCCGTTGAGTCACATTCGAACCCACTCAGAATGCTTTCCCGGTCCTGCCACACAACTGCATCCAGAATCTGTCCACTTCTCACTAGTTCCCACGGAAATCAGGGTGCCTTCAGCATTGTGGAGCCTTCGGCCTCCATCCTGTTCCTTTTACTCCTGGGTGTTGATTACTGTTGCTAATTATGGTACAAGGCCGTGTGGGCTGGGTGTCAGAAGGGTGGCGCAGAGAGCCCAGGACTATATGGTAGTCACTTGTTGCAACCGCATGAAGATGGCGAGCGGAGACGCACGTGGTGGAAGACGCTGTGGAGAGAATTTGGGTTGGCTGAGGATAATTATCCTGGAAGCAATTCAAATTTCCCATGAAAGACTTCAGCCTTTTTTTATTCTCATGACAGTGAACATTTCCTCTCTATTGTTTGTATGGAATAAAATTAATCTAATCTCTGTTTATTTTAAATGACTCCTTTCCTTCCTCTCTTTCCTGAAGAAGGAACATGTTTAACAAAATTCTTAGGCAACTGATTTCCGGTAAATGACCTGTACATTGTCAAAACTGGTGTAGAGAATATAGCTTCAGAATGAAGCCAAGTGTCTAAAAAGATAAACTATCCATTGTTGAAATAATATAATTTTATAACTTCCACATTTTATTGTTCTGAATTTTTTCTCTGGAATACTCCCGTATGTTGTGGGAGACGTTACAGTTTAATGAAATAAAGGAAAAAAAGTAGGTGATTACTTGAAATAGTCTGTGTTATACAAATAAAAGATCTGGAAATAATTATATTTCCTCACTTTTAAGAAAAAAATTGTGGTTGGATTTTTAGCAGCCTTAGTATATATAGTTTTATATATTCAGTGTGACCTTAGCAAAACCAACCTTAATTAAAATTCCTCAAGATAAGAAAATGAAAATTGGAGCATATTAAATCAGATATTCCAAGGAATAAACTGTTCTGTAAATTAAAATTTTAAGGCAGAAAGGCTATTGAAACCCCCATCCAAAATAAAGTATGAAGATGTTCCTGTTAATTTTCTCTGCATTTGGTCAGTGGTGGCCTGGACTAAATTCATTATCACTAAGCATGACATTTTAGTTTTGTGAATACAAATGTTTATTGATTTATTTTTGTCTTCCAGTAATGTGTTTCCAGTTGGGTACTCATATATTGGGTCAAGCTTTATATTTTGTGTTTTAGCAGTGGAAACAGAAAATATATATAGTTTGAGCCTTTTCTTGGAATACAACCACAAGAATTATATAGAAGATCCTAGAAAGCCCTAAATAAACCACAGGCTATTTGCTTGTTAGAGCAGGGAGAAAACTTCCCTGCTCATTTGCTTATAAAATAGCTTTATTGAGATATAATTCACATACCATGTATTTCACCCATTGCTTTTTAGTTTTTAAGACCGTTTCCTAGGGTCCTTTCAGTGTATTTTTTCAGGTATTCACTGCCTCCTTTTCTAATCAACAGATTGATTGGGTTGAGGTGTACAAGAGAAGGGTATTCCAAGTACAGAGGACAGATTTAAGGCCTTGAGGCGGAAAAAGAAAGAAGGAATGGGAAGAACATTGGCCTGGGTTAGAGGGGAAACAAGTAGTAAGGTAGGTATCTTAGTGATGAATTATAAAGTAGATGTTAAAAACCTTAGACTTAGGCCTTCATCACCTTGATTACTGGGGCCTTATTATAAGAGCGGAGCCAGTAGAGAACAGGGAAAACTGAAAACAGCCACAGCCCCAGAGAATGGAACCTTCCTTACTCATGTTCTGGTACTGTAGCCCTTCGGTGTTTTGCTGGTTAGCTCATTGGTGTTGATTCTCATTCTCCTCTGCTGCTTGTTTCATTCTGCTCCCAGCCAGCTATCCCGTCTACCATCCCAGCTCCCTCATGGCCTCTGCAGGCTACCATGAGCAGTAACGTGGACTCTTCTTCTGTTCTGTTCTGAGATCATTCCCTGCTCTCAGCCCTCAATGCCCTCTCATCCCACTAATTGGATTCAGAGTCCTCCCTGCAGCTGCCAGGGCGCTGCCCCCCACTGCTCTGAATTTCCAGCCATTCCCCACCCCCAGCAGTGACCTCTGTTCTAACACACAGACAGCATCCTCACACCTCAGAGCCCTTGTGCTTGCTGTTCTGTCTACCTGGAATGTTCTTTCCCAGGTATTTGTTTTGCTTTTCTCCTTCATATGGCCTCTGTAAATGTCACCTCCTTAGAGAAACTTGCCTGACCACGCTACCTAAAGTGGAATCCCCCACCCTCATACTTTATCTGCTGCTTCTATGTTATTTTCCTTTGTCAGATTTTCTTGTACTTGACATTATAATAAACATTTACAGTTGGCCCTCTGTAACCTGGGGTTTTTGCATCCATGGGGTTGGTTGAATCCATGGATGTGGAACCACAGATGGAGGGTTGACTTACTGTAGCATTTTCTGTAAGGAACTTGAGCGTCTGTAGATTTTGGTGTCTGTGGAGATCCTAGAACAAACCCCAGGTGAAGACAGAGGGAGGACTATATTTTGCGTCTACTTAATGTCTCTCTTGCCCACTGGAATGTCAACTCCTTCGAGGCAGGCTTGGTGCATTATAGATGCTGCGGTATCCTCAGTACCTGGAACATGGTGGGCACTTAATACTGTTGATTGCACACTGACATACTGTAGGGCTCATGTTCAGACTTCCCAAGAGAAGGATTCTGTTGGGTTGTCCAGTATTTAGTCCATCTGTTGGTTGAGATGCTAGGTCTGCTGCCCCGCTAACCTCTAGGCAGCTCTAAAGTCAGATGCTCATCCCTAGCAAGTCCAACCAGTAGTGATCAGGACAGTGAGGTCATGTGATCTTCTTCTATGGATATCCCTTCCCACCTGAATGGCCTGGTCTCTCCAAAAGGTCTGTGTTTCAACTCTTGGTTCATGAGAACAATTTTGTAAGACCACCATGCTGCGGAGCGGTTGCTTCCAGAGGGTCTGGAGGAGTGATTGGAAGCAGTGTTTTGGCTCTCTTCACCTTATTTATGTCCCCTTGCTGTGTGGTCCTGGCCCGTGCATGTGTTTTCTCTTCCTGTCTGTTCTCGCATTCCTGATTTTTGTCTGTCTTTTCTCCTCCATTTTCCTTTCTGGCCACTGTTTTATCTTGCATGTTCTTTTCTCTCAGCTGCCATTTTGCTTTGTCCTCTGAATCACTCCAGAGCCTGCTTAGCTTGAATGACTGTCTCTGAGAAACATTTCAATCTCCCTGTTTTGTGTACTCTTTGCTCCTTTGTGCCTTATAGCTGGAGAGAGGTAAGAAAGAGAATGGGGCTGAAACATTCTTTCCTTCCTCCTTTTATTTAACCAGTATTTGAACACCTGCTCTGTGTAGAACATTGTGCCAAGTTTTGGGCTATCTCTGCAAACAACCCAAGTTCTTAGCTGGTGAGACAAAGAGATTGTGTATTTATTTATCATTCATTTATTCATTCCTTCATTCAACAAATACTTCTTTTTTTATTTTAAGTATATATCTAGGAACAATCTGAACAAGAGCAGTAGATTAGAGAAAATTTTTTAGGTCAGATTTTTATTTTTTTCAATTTATTTATTTTAATTTGGACGATAATTACTTTACAATATTGTGATTTTTTTTTTTTTTTTGCCACACATCAATATGAATTGGCCACAGGTATACATGTGTCCAGATTTCCCTGATAGCTCAGTTGGTAAAGAATCCATCTGCAATGCAGGAGACCCCGGTTCAATTCCTGGGTTGGAAAGATCTGCTACAGAAGGGATAGGCTACCCACTCTAGTATTCTTCGGCTTCCCTTGTGGCTCAGCTGGTAAAGAATCTACCTGCAATGTGGGAGACCTGGATTCAATCCCTAGGTTGGGAAGATCCCTGGAGAAGGGAAAGGCTACCCACTCCAGTATTCTGGCTTAGAAAATTCCATGGACTATACCTATGGGGTCACAAAGAGTCAGACACGGTTGAGTGACTTTCACTTTCATACTTGTGTCCTGGAGAGGGAAATGGCAACCCACTCCAGTGTTCTTGCCTGGAGGATCTCATGGACAGAGGAGCCTGATGGGCTACAGTCCATGGGGTTGCAAAGAGTTGGACACGACTTAAGAATTAGACAACAATACATGTGTCCCCCCGTTCTGAAACCCCCTCCTACCTCCTTCCCCATTCTATCCCTCTGGGTTGTCTCAGAGAACTGGCTTTGGGTGCCCTGCTTCATGCACTGAACTTGCACTAGTCATCTGTTTTACATATGGTAATGTATATGTTTCAGTGCTATTCTCTTAAATCATCCCACCCTCGTCTCTCCCACTGAGTCCAAAAGTCTGTCCTTTATATTTGTGTCTCTTTTGCTGCCCTGCATGTAGGATCATCAGTACCATCTTTCTAAATTCCCTATATGTACATTAATATACAGTATTTTTCTTTCTCTTTCTGACTTAGTTTACTCTGTATAATAAGCTCCAGGTTCATCTACCTGATTAGAACTGACTCAAATGCATTCCTTTTTATAGCTGAGTAATAGTCCATTGTGTCTATGTACCACAATTTCCTTATCCATTCATCTGCCAGTGGACATCTAACAGATAGTTCTTGAGACTTGAATATAGTGATTGACAAAAAGAAAAATTCCTACTCTCTTGAACCTCTCTACTTTTTGGTAAGACAGACGTACATTTAGACAATTATACAAACGACTGTTACACCTTTGTTTAGTCTGATCAAGGAGAGCTGTGGAGTTTGAGACTATATTGGGGGGATTTGTTCTCATCAGGAGAGCTGGGAACAGCTTCCTTGAGGAAATGAAGATTGAATTGAGATCTGAAGGCACAGAAAGAGTTAACTTGGCAAAGACAGCAGAGAAGTGGAAATGGCAGGTGTGAAAGTCCAGTGCTTAGAAGGGGCTTCTGAAGCATTTGAGGACACTGAGAGTGCAGAGAGCAGTCCAGGTGAGGATGAATGAGGCTGAAGACACAGGCTGGGGTCAGATCCAGCAGGGCTTTTTGTGTCCGGTTAAGGACTTGGGTCCTTATTTTCTGAGCAGTAGGATCCTTTTGATGTGTGGTAATGCCTCAATGGTAAAGAATCCTCCTGCCAATGCAGAAGGCATGGGTTCAATCCCTCGGTTGGCAAGATCCCCTGAAGAAGGAAATGTTCACACATTCCAATATTGTTGCCTAGAAACTCACATCCTATACAGGGGAGCCTGGTGTGCTATAGTGCGTGGGGTTGCAAAGAGTCAGACATGATTTAACGACTAAACAATAACAACAACAAACAGGGGAAAGGGGAGAAGAGCATTTTAAAAATCTTAAAACACTAGTCTGAAATCTGGGGAGAACAAATACAGTTGAGGATAGGTATGAGCGGTGAGCGGCGGCTGCATGGTGCTGGAGCAGCCAGTGGCCGAGAGGAGACCCCCCCATGTCCAAGGTCAGGAGCGGCGGCCGAGAGGAGACCCCCCACGTCCAAGGTCAGGAGCGGCGGCCATTAGGAGACACCCCACGTCCAAGGTCAGGAGCGGCAGCCATTAGGAGACACCCCACGTCCAAGGTCAGGAGCAGCGGCCGAGAGGAGACACCTCACGTCCAAGGTCAGGAGCGGAGGCTGAGAGGAGCCACCCCACGTCCAAGGTCAGGAGTGGCGGCTGTGAGGAGACACCTCACGTCCAAGGTCAGGAGCGGCGGCCGAGAGGAGATACCCCACCTCCAAGGTCAGGAGCGGCGGCCGTGAGGAGATACTCCACGTCCAAGGTCAGGAGCAGCGGCCGAGAGGAGACACCCCACGTCCAAGGTCTGGAGAGGCTGCTGCACTTTGCTGGACCGGCTGTGTGGAGATACCCCACATCCAAGGTCAGAGAAACCCCAGTAGGACTGGTAGGCACTGGAGCGGCTGTGAGGAGATACCCCATGTCCAAGGGCGAAGGAGAGGCCCCAGCGGGACGGTAGGAGGGGCGAATTCGTGTTCAGAATCAAACCCCATTCCCACCAGAGACGTTCAAAGGGCTCAGACAAACCTTGCGTGCACCAGGACCCAGGGACCCCACAGAGACTGAGACAGAACTGTGAGCGTCTCCTGCGGAGGTGTGGGTCGGCAGTGGTCTGCCACAAGGACAGGGGCTCTGGGTGTGGGTGTGGCATAAGTGCTCTTGGAGGAGGTCGCCATTAACCCCACCAGAACCGCCAGAACTTACAGAGGACTGGAAAACACACGCTTGGAGGGCACAACAGAACCTTGTGCACCAGGACTCAGGAGAAAGGATCAGTGACCCCACTTGCCTGTGAGTGGGAGCCTCCGGTGAAGGCGTGGGTCACTGGTGGCCTGCTGCAGGGTTGGGGGCACGGACTGTAGCAGTGCACGCATGGGATCTTTTGAGGGAGGTCACCATTATCTTCACTACCTCCACCATAGTTTGGCCTAGGTTGGCAGGGAGGGAACACAGCTCCACCCATCAACAGAAAATTGGATTAAAGATTTACTGACCAGGGCCTTGCCCATCAGAACAAGATCCAGTTTCCCCCTCAGCCAGTCTATCCCATCAGGAAGCTTCCATAAGCCTCTTATCCTTCTCCATCAGAGGGCAGACAGACTGAAAAACTATAATCACAGAAAACTAACCAGTCTAATCACATGGACCACAGCCTTGTCTAACTCAATGAAACTATGAGCCATGTTGGGCTGTGTAGGGCCACCCAGGATGGACTGGTCATGGTGAAGAGTTCTGACAAAATGTGGTCCACTGGAGAAGGGAATGGCAAACCACTTCAATATTCCTGCCTTGAGAACTCCATTAACAGTATGAAAAGGCAAAACGATAGGATACTGAAAGAGGAACTCCCCAGGTTGTTAGGTGCCCAATATGCTGCTGGAGATCAGTGGAGAAATAACTCCAGAAAGAATGAAGGGAAGGAGCCAAAGCAAAAACAATACCCAGCTGTGGATGTGACTGGTGATAGAAGCAAGGGCCGATGCTGTAAAGAGCAATATTGCATAGGAACCTGGAATGTCAGGTCCATGAATCAAGGCAAATTGGAAGTGGTCAAACAGAAGATGGCAAGAGTGAACATTGACATTCTAGGGATCAGTGAACTAAAATGGAGTGGAATGGGTGAATTTAACTCAGATGACCATTATATCTACTATTGTGGGCAAGAATCCCTTAGAAGAAATGGAGTAGCCATCATAGTCAACAAAAGAGTCCAAAATGCAGTAATTGGGCACAATCTCAAAAACGACAGAATGATCTCTGTTCATTTCCAAGGCAAGCCATTCAATATCATGGTAATCCAAGTCTATGCTTCAACCAGTAATGCTGAAGAAGCTGAAGTTGAACGGTTCAACAAAGACCTACAAGACCTTCTAGAATTAACACCCCCCAAAAATGTCCTTTTCATTATAGGGGACTGGAATGCAAAAGTAGGAAGTCAAGAAACACCTGGAGTAACAGGCAAATTTGGCCTTGGAATACGGAATGAAGCAGGGCAAAGGCTAATAGAGTTCTGCCAAGAGAATGCACTGGTCATAGCAAACACCCTCTTCCAACAACACAAGAGAAGACTCTATACATGGACATCACCAAGTGGTCAACACCAAAATCAGATTGATTATATTCTTTGCAGCCAAAGATGGAGAAGCTCTATACAGTCAGCAAAAACAAGACCGGGAGCTGACTGTGGCTCAGATCATGAACTCCTTATTGCCAAATTCAGACTGAAAGTAGGGAAAACTGCTAGACCATTTAGGTGTGACCTAAATCAAATCCCTCATGATTATACAGTGGAAGTGAGAAACAGATTAAGGGACTAGATCTGATAGACAGAGTGCCTGATGAACTATGGACTGAGGTTCGTGACACTGTACAGGAGACAGGGATCAAGACCATTCCCAAGAAAAAGAAATGCAAAAAAGCAAAATGGCTGTCTGAGGAGGCCTTACAAATAGCTGTGAAAAGAAGAGAAGCCAAAAGCAAAGGAGAAAAGGAAAGATATACCCATTTGCATGCAGAGTTCCAAAGAATAGCAAGGAGAGATAAAAAAGCCTTCCTCAGTGATCAGTGCAAAGAAATAGAGGAAAACAACAGAATGGGAAAGACTAGAGATCTCTTCAAGAAAATTAGAGATACCAAGGGAACATTTCATGCAAAGATGGGCTCGATAAAGGACAGAAATGGTATGGACCTAACAGAAGCAGAAGATATTAAGAGGTGGCAAGAATACACAGAAGAACTGTACAAATAAGATCTTCATGACTCAGATGATTAAGATGGTGTGATCACTCACCCAGAGCCAGACATCCTGGAATGTGAAGTCAAGTGGGCCTTAGGAAGCATCACCATGAACAAAGCTAGTGGAGGTGATGGAATTCCAGTTAAGCTATTTCAAATCCTAAAGGATGATGCTGTGAAAGTGCTATACTCAGTATGCCAGGAAATTTGGAAAACTCAGCAGTGGCCACAGGACTGGAAAAGGTCAGTTTTCATTCCAATCTGAAAGAAAGGCAATGCCAAAGAATGCTCAAACTACCACACGATTGCATTCACCTCACACGCTAGCAAAGTAATGCTCAAAATTCTCCTAGCCAGGCTTCAACAATACGTGAACTGTGAACTTTCAGATGTTCAAGCTGGTTTTAGAAAAGGCAGAGGAACTAGAGATCACATTGCTAACATCCGCTGGATCATGGAAAAAGCAAGAGAGTTCCAGAAAAACATCTATTTCTGCTTTATTGACTATGCCCAAGCCTTTGATTGTGTGGATCACAATAAACTGTGCAAAATTCTTAAAGAGATGAGAATAGCAGCCCACTTGACCTGCCTCTTGGGAAACCTGTATGTAGGTCAGGAAGCAACAGTTAGAACTGGACATGGAACAACAGACTGGTTCCAAATAGGAAAAGGAATGCATCAAGGTTGTATATTGTTACCGTGGTTATTTAACTTATATGCAGAGTATATCATGAGAAACGCTGGGCTGGATGAAGCACAAGCTGGAATCAAAATTGCTGGGAGAAATATCAATAACCTCAGATATGCAGATAACACCACCCTTATGGCAGAAAGTGAGGAAGAACTAAATGGCCTCTTGATGAAAGTTAAAGAGGAGAGTGAAAAAGTTGGCTTAAAACTCAGCATTCAGAAAACTAAAATCATGGCATCCAGTCCCATCACTTTGTGACAGATAGATGGGGAAACAGTGACAGACTTTATATTAGGGGGCTCCAAAATCACTGCAGATGGTGATTGCAGCTTACTCCTTAGAAGAAAAGTTATGACCAACCTAGACAGTATTTTAAAAACCAGAGACGTTACTTTGCCAACACAGGTCCGTCTAGTCAAGGCTATGGTTTTTCCAGTAGTCATGTATGGATGTGAGAGTGGACTATAAAGAAAGCTGAGTACCAGAGAATTGATGCTTTTGAACTGTGGTATTGGAGAAGACTCTTGAGAGTCACTTGGACTGCAAGGAGATCCAACCACTCCATCCTAAAGGAAATCAATCCTGAATGTTCATTGGAATGACTGATGTTGAAGCTGAAACTCCAGTACTTTGGCCACCAGATGTGAAGAGCTGACTCATTTGAAAAGACCCTGATGCTGGGAAAGATTGAAGGCAGGAGTGGGGACGACAGGGGATGAGATGGTTGCATGGCATCACAGACTCAATGAACATGAGTTTGAGTCAACACCAGTAGTTGGTGATGGACAGGGAAGCCTGGCGTGCTGCAGTCCATGGGGTCGCAAAGAGTCAGACATGACTGAGCAACTGAACTGAACTGAAATGAACTGAACTGAACAGTAACCCGGTTAGGTCTAGATTCTTGAAACCCAAACCTCAGCTCTTGAGCTGATTGCATTAATCCATTTTTGGTGGTAGTCATGTAAGTATTTCAAAAACTAAAAATTTCAGAAATATTCAGAACTGAAACACATACGTGGATTTCTTATTTGATACCTTGCTACAGAGGGGAAGTATAAGATAGTACAGGAAGAAGAGAAATATAGACCAGGTAAGAAACTCATAATGTGACCCATGGGCACCAAGTAAACCCTTAATGTACTTTCTTGAGGACCTTACTATTTGCCTTTTTTTCCTTGCTGGCTTCTGTGGACTAATCCATTTGTGTCCACATACTTCTTCATAGAAGGCATCCTTCCTGCCTTGTAAGTTGCATTGTCAAGGACGAAGAATGCCATACACAAAATGGCATTCTTATTTCTCAGCTGTAGGCATTCCAGCCAGTAAAACCTACTTCCAGAATCAAGGACCTCAAAACCAGAATCACTTCTAATTATTTTAATAAAGTCATCCAGAATTCCCAGCGACTGTGTGAGTTCCCCGCCCCGAGTGCTTATTCTCCACACCTTCCTTCCTAGCCATGTCCTTGGTCAGCTGCGTCAGCTACACTTCCTACTCTCCTGGTAAAATGTTAGACCCAAAGGCACAGGAGGGTCCCAGTAGAGCCAGAGAAAGCAGCACAATAGACAATAAGAAGTCAGATAAGTGCAGGTTGTTGGCACCCAAGACCTCAGCTCTTGAGATAACAGACATAATCCATTTTTGGTAGTAGGTCACATTGGTGTAGACTCCAGGGAAAGAAGTACCACATCCTGTTCCCCAGCTTGACAATCCAATCAGGATCCATATACCATCAATATGACATGCCAGAGGCCCTCCAGAATCACCCTGCGGAAGAGATAAAAATCACGAGCACAGTGAAGAAGGGCCACGAAGAGGAGAGTGGTCATCAGGGGTGGAGGTTCCTTACCACGGAGCAGGGAAGCCCACGGAGCTATAAAGCTGGGAAGGGAGCCGGACCTCCTACCACTTGGGGGAGACACCAGAAACTTAGAATCATGGAGTCTGAAATTGGCAGAAACCTTAGCTAAATATATGAGTGGTTTCAAAGTACTTACCTGTGATTAAAAAGAAATAAAGATTTTGAGTTTTTCACTAAAGTTAAATTCATTGAGGGAACTCTCCTTATTTTCTATTTTTAGGTCTTTATTGCCATTTTTAGTGTTAAAGTAATTTTTCCTTATATAAAATGGTGATAGCAGTTCATAGTCTCTTGGTCTTCCTGTTTTCTTGGTAACAGCTTTATTAAGATGGAAATCACATACTCTTTAATTCACTCATTTAAAGTGTACAGTTCAATTTGTATATTCACAATGTTGTTTGACCATCACCACAACCCTTTTGTGTCACCCCCTAACGAAACCTTATACACTTTAGCAGTCACCCTTTTCCTCCCATTCCTTCCAGCCCTAGGCCAACCAATTATCTACTTTCTTTCTCCATGAATTTGCATATTATGAACATTTTGTATAAAAGAAGCCATATAAAATCTGACTTTTTATGTCTCTCTTCATTCACTTAGCATACTCTTTCCAAGGTTCATAGTGTGTGTAGGTACTCCATCCCTTTTTTATGACTGAATAATATTAATTATATTGACATACCACGTTTTTGTTTATCTAGTCATCAGTTGATGGACGTTTTACTTTTCACTTTTTCGTTACTATAAATATTGGTGCAGTGAATATCATGTACAAATTTTTATATGGATGTATGTTTTCATTTTTCTTGGGTGTTTACTTTGTAGTGGAATTTCTAAATTATATGGTAAGTCTATACGTGTGTGTGTGTGTGTGTGTGTCTATACTTAACCTTTTGAGGTTTTCCAGAATGACTGTACCATTTTACATTTTAACTAGGTATATGAAGATTCCAATTCTTTGCCAACCCTTATTATTATCTATCTTGATTAAAGTCATCCTAGTGGGTGTGAAGTTGTGTCACTGTACATTGATTGATTTTTTTAAATAATGAATATACAGATAGGAAATTTTGGCAGAGATGTAGAAGAATGTGTGCATGTGTATAAAAGAGAGAGGCAGGGAGGAAGTAAAACCCAAGTGGTGGTTTTAAAACTGAAAAATAAAATATCTGAAATAAAAATCTCACTAGATGAACCTAGCAGAAAAATGTAGATGGCAGAAGAAAGAAGCAGTGATTTGGAATATAGGTTAATTTAAAGTATCAAATTTGAAAAACAGAAAAGGGTAAAAATTAGACAAAGAGTATTAGGGACTTGTGTGAAAATATCAAAAGGTATAACTTATAAACTTCCAGTTTTAACTAGAAGAAGAAAAGAAAGAAGTGAGGCAGAAAAATAGTTGAAGAAATCATGAATGAAAATTTCGCAAATTTTGATGAAAGGTAAAAGAATAGATTGACAGCATATTAAAAAGCAGAGACATTACTTTGCCAACAAAAGTCCGTCTCATCAAGGCTATGGTTTTTCTAGTGTCATGTATGGATGTGAGAGTTGAACTATAAAGAAAGCTGAGCGCAAAAGAATTGATGCTTTTGAACTGTGGTGTTGGAGAAGACTCTTGAGAGTCCCTTGGACTGCAAGGAGATCCAACCAGTTCATTCTAAAGGAGTTCAGTCCTGAGTGTTCATTGGAGGGACTGATGTTGAAGCGGAAACTCCAATATTTTGGCCACTTATGCAAACGGCTGACTCATTTGAAAAGACCCTGATGTTGGGGAAGATTGAAGGCAGGAGGAGTGGGGATGACAGAGGATGAGATGGTTGGATGGCATCACCGACTCAATGGACATGGGTTTGGGTGGACTCCAGGAGTTGGTGATGGACAGGGAGGCCTGGTGTGCTGCAGTCCATGGGGTCGCAGAGAGTCGGACACGACTGAGCAACTGAACTGAAAAGAATATATTGAAATAACAAGTTGGTGAACCACAAAAGGATAAAGACAAAGAAAACCACACCTAGCATATGACATTCAAACTTCTAACAAGCCAATATGAATGAAAACATATTGGATGAAGCCAGAGAAAAGTACATCACACCCAGTGGAGAAAGACACAAATGATGGCCGATTTTTCATCAGACAGTTATGATCAGGAGACAATGGAATGACACATTTTAAGTGTACAATGAAATGTTTCTTCCTTGAAAAAAGTAAAAAGTTGGCATTTCTATGTTAACCTCTTAATATATTTATGAAAACATTTGAGACTATGAAAATCCAAACACCAGTGGTTAGCATTACTCTAGATCAATAGTTGAAGAGATTAAATTAATAAAGTTTAAGTGATTTATCCAGATGCAACGAAGAATTTTTGAAAGAACGCTTATCTCCTGATTTCCAATTCACTGTTGTTTACAGATGGGCAAACCTGGAACCAAATTAAGATGCCATGTTAAAATTAAAAATTTCAAGAGCAAACCCTAACCTGGCAGGTATCCTTCCCTTTGTTAAGATCACCGGCACAAATCATGGTTTCCTCGATGACTGGCTGTATTTGCGGCAAGAAGGAGCCCAGTGGGTTGTAGATGTTTTCACATTTCTGGCGTTTAATGATGGGTACTTCCGCTTCCTGGAGCATGGTAGGGTAATCAGCATCTGTAGAGATAAATAGGAATGAAAGGAAAAGTAACCTGGAACGGTAGGGACAACATTCAGTCATGATATGCAGACATCTCAGAATGGTAATCCAAAAGCAGAATACAGTCACTTTCTCATCATGTTGGCTAATGGAACAGTTTTGTGGCATAGTTAATCAAAACAATGGATAATTCAAAATTCTGTTTGCGATTTTTTGATGTGCCACCTGGGGCATTCTTAATGTTCTAGATAAAGAGAAATTCTGATATATTTTGATTAAGTAAAAATGTGAATATTCTAAAGTATTCAAAGAGTTGACACAACACTTTGAAAACAGATTAAATAAGCACTAGACTCTTTTCAAACTTTAAATCAGATTTGTTAACCTCTGCTTCAGAGAGGTAATTATGTATTTAAATTGTTAGTATTAAAAAATAAGTAGTTAAATAAATATATATATAAATTGTTAGTATTTGTTCTTACCAGTATAGCTAGATTCTAGCCAAAATATGAGTTAATAATCATATAAATAGGCAGATATTTTATTTGAAAACTTCTGGAGAGTGTCAGTTGGTTGATCTGGTTTTGCAGAAATCTTTGCTACAGTGTTGAAATGCCCAGAATATGAATACCCTGAAGTGGGTACAAGAAGGTGATGTATAAAACACCCCCTTGTTGTGTGCATTCTCACCTTCTTCTTTCAGTTTTCCCCATCCAGTCACCCAGCAAGAGTCTGGAATTATCAACCGCTTCTTTTTGACGTTGGACAAGCAAATGGGCAGGATGGAAGAGCTGTAGGTGACTCTAGAGAACAGCCTCAACAGGGCAATGTCTCCACTGACATTACTGTATGTGGGATGGACGACAATTCGGCTCACACGATGTATCACGCCTTCATCTAGGCTGTCCATATCAACTGACCCCAGCCACACAGTGTATAAGAAAGGAATCCTTGTCCTGAGGGGAAGAGAAAGAGGAGAATAAGAGCGGACTGTGCTTCTCTGCTTACAGCTGGGTCACAGCAAGCTGCCTTTGTGTGGCTGAGTCTTTGGGGAAGAAAGGAGGGTAACAGACTTGGAATTAACCAGGCTGCTTCCAGCTTGGCCTAGGTTTTGCATGTCTCCTCTCCTCCTACCCCACCTCCCTGACCACTCTTCCCTTGGTGGTCTACTGTTTCTGTGGTATGCTTTTTTATTCTGATGGCCAGAGTTTTGTCTTAACAGTTTTTCCCTCGTTCTCTTAGTCACCTCTGCTGTTCTCCATTGTTTCAGCCATCACAAATATGCTTAGTAGTTATTGTTTTATTTTCAGTTTTGATTTCTGAGCACTAGACCTTTATTTCTGCATAAGAAATTAAAGCAAACTATAACCACCAAGTTTATATATGTGTGTGTGTGTGTCTGTGTGTTCATGTAATTTAAAATGTCAAGTAATCTGATAGGATTTACAAAATAAATGAATGACATTCTCTGCCCTACTGCCCTCAATTCTTGCTATTCAAAGGCAATCACTTTCAACTGGTAGCTCTTTCTTCTAGCATTTTCCCTATATTTTTAAGAAACCCTATATATTGTCATTAATTGTTTTTTCAATTTTAGAACATTGTATTCCTATGTACATGGTGAGGATTGAACCAACAATTACAGCCACTTCACCCACTTCCTTTCACCATCCTCCTAATCTATGATAACTTTTTGTCAGATTACTATTTAATATGTATGTTTTGTGACTATGAAAACATTCACCTCCTGGCCATGTTTGGTCCTGTAATTGTATTTCTTGTAAAACTTTTTGCTTCTTCTGGAGCTAATAATATGGTCTCACTTATTTGCTTTGTTAGTTTTCTATGTACCTGTCACTAACTCATCAGTTTTCCCCAACTGTCTGCCAAAAGTAGAAGTCTCTCAATATGTTGATACTGTTAGGCATTCTGTCGATACTATACTTTTTTTAAGGCCTCTGCCCTATAACTCCAATCTTGGTACTTTTCTTTATGATTTTCTTGAGGGTTCTTTTCTGTGTTGTATTCTGTTTTGTTTTGTTTGATTCTATGTTTCCGTGTTTTCCCTCCTTCATTTTGGTGAAGCATATTCAACTATGGCTTCCTGAGGAATTGTGCATGACAGCTGCTGCACAAAGTCTTGCTGCTTTGTGTATCTGAGAATGTCTTATTTCTACCCCACGCTTGTTGGATAGTTTGTAGATATGGGTAGACTTCTAAGTTGGAATTCTCTCAGCATTTTGAAATTATTGCTTTACTTGAGCTTTTTGTTATTGCAAGGTTTGGTGGTTTCGTTCTTCATATATGTCATCTATTGTGGCACAGCAAATTGCCATAAAGCTTAGAGGCTGCAGACAGCACCCCTTTCCCAGCTTCTGTCCGTCGGGAGTCTGGTTCCTTCTGAGCAGGCTGTACTGAAGGTGGCGTGCGGTGTCATCTCTAGTCTCGACGAGAGTCTGTCACGTTTTCATTAGCCATTGGCCGGCGACAGCTTTCTTCACGGCTGCTCACCACATGGTACCTTGCTTCTCTCACAGATTGTGTTTGTGACCCGAAGCAGCTTAAGACAAAACTCCTGACTGGTGTTTAGGAGGTGATTTGGTGATAAGTAAGAAAAATTTCTACTATAGTGACCACTTTCATCATTCTTTTTTTTTTTTTTTTAACCTCTGTGGCCTGTCCTCAGTCCAAGATGACCTAGGTTTCCTTCTGCCTGCTTGTCTTGGAACTTGTGTTAGTCTGCTGGTCCATTCGTGACTTCATTCAGTTATTTACTGAGAACCTGCCTCCGTGTGCCCTGATCACCAGCGGGAACTCACGTTTGGAAGCAGTGTGCTGCAGTGACTATCCACCTGTCACTGAGGAGGGAGCCCCCACAGACGTGGGAGCTGAAGAGCTTCAGGCTGACCTGCCAAGGCCAGCGCATGGCAGCAGCATCCTGGCCGCCCACAACACGGCCTGAGTATACAGGGCGTCCACACACTAGAGAGAGGAGAGAAAAATGTGAAAGTCCCATTGTCCTGTTCTTCTGATCCCCATCTTCTCATTGTCTCCAAACTCCCATCCATTCCCAGGACCTGAGTCTTCCCTAGCCTCCATTCTCTGTCCTGTTCCAGTTCCAAACCCAGCAGTCTTGGACCCAAGTGGAAACCACTCACCTGACTGGAGGGTTTTCTTTTGGAAAGAGGATAGGAAAGACCCTAAAACAAATACACCGTATCATTAATATATAACAACACACATATATAAAATATAGCAACACATATATAATATATAACAACACCTATGATACATCCAGGTTTTCTGAATAGAAAGGCTTTCTGTAACTGCAGTTTCTCAGATTGGTGTTAAAGGCCAAATTTTTATATCTATCTGTTAGTAGAAATCTTGCTGATTACATACTTATGTGACTTTTTAGCGGCATGTATGGAACATAACTTAGCTTTTACTTAACAATTCACCGTGTCCTTCAGGGATATCAAGTATGTGAGGTTGTAAATACATTCATGCCTTCAGATGTTTTTAAGGTGTATAAGCTGTTTACTTTTGTCGTGTTTTCTTCAACTGATCTAGCATTTTGCAGTGTTTGTGTCTCTTTCTTTTTTGCTACCTATTATCTTTTTGCTATCCTCAGCTAATCCTGCTTTTAAATCACCATGTGCTGGAAAAATAAATGAACAGTATAATTCCTGAAATCAAGGATGGGCGTTTGTACTTTCAGTTCCATTTGCTTGAATTACTATTTTCCTTGATTTTTTTAGCCAAATCACTCATCTCGTCCAAGTCTTGGATCCAATAGCTTCTTACAGAAACTTTCCTGATCCACCCTGTTTAAAATATAATGCCTCTCTACACTCTAGAGGTCCCCTTCAGGTCACTGTATTTATTGTTTTCTAACCTGCCTTATAATTTACATATTTGCTGCGTGCATTGACTGTAACCCCACCCCCCTCCCCGAGGGCAGGGATCTTTGTGTTTGCTGCCATTTCCAAGAGCCCTGATTTGTTTGGAGCCTGGCACATAGGGTCCCCTCAGACTTTTTCAGGGCACACCCTTCAAAGTCACATCTCATGTGTGCAGTGTCCTAGTAGCCTACATGGTAACTTCTTGAGCTAAAAATCCTCTGCCTCCCCCCACCTCCACCTCAGGGGCTCACCCAGCAGAAGGGACAGCAGGAAGACACAGCCCACAGGACCCATATTCCTCTCCTCAGTGTCAGGACTTCCTGCTCTCTGGACTCAGGCTCCCAGGGTGAGGCCAGCTGGGGAGCAGCCTCAGAAGAGGGCAGTACCAGCTTCTCCTCCTGGTTGGATCCTCGGCTGCACCCGCCTCCTCCTCAGTCCTCACCCTGGCCAGGAGCTGAAGAGACCAGACTTGAGAAGTGCAGCTGTGGGACCCAGGAGAGGCACTGGGCTCGAGGTGCCCCTTGCTGTCCAGGGGGGCAAAGTGTCTGGGGCTTCTGCCTCTGGGCGGGGGCAGAGGTGAGCGGTGGACACAGTTGCTGCTGCCCAGGGCAGGTTGGAGGGTTCGGAAAGGAGTGGAACCCTGTCTCTAGAAAGGAAATGGAGGATCAGCAGGATTCTTCGCAAGGAAGAAATGAAAAAGAGGAAATTAACCAAGACCCGGCTAATTTTTTCTTTTTTTTTTTTTCCCCCATCTTCCTTTACAGTGTTAGCCATAGAAAGTATTGCAAGTTAGATTTTCTGGGAAACAGACTGTAGGTCAGAGATTTGTGTGCAGGGAGTTTGTTGGGAAGGAGTCTTAGATCAACGCCTTGGTGGGGGTGGGGGGAGTGGAAACAGGATTGGGCAAAGGCAAGGTTGATGTGATGCATGGGCGACAGAGGCCTCAGCCAATCCCACAGGCTGCTCTGGAGCTCGGATGGCCCTTCAAACATGCCCTGAAATGGGACGGGATGGCTGGATCCTTGAACTTCTAAAGGACTGGGTGCAGGTTGCCTCCTGGAGGGGTCATCACCTGGGGAGAAAGATGTCTCTGGTGGCAGCCTCGGAATGGACTAGCCTTTGAGCTGTCAGCGGCCAGCACTCCTGGTTGCTAGGAAACGGAAAGCTTCAGTCCTGCCTCTGCCACAGAATTTTTCTCTGCGCCTTTCGTGTTTCCTGTCCCCATTGTTTATAGGTGCTAAGTCTGTGGAGGCAGAATTTAGTAGTGTTAAAGCATGTTGTTGCTCTCTTATATCTTAAACTTTTATGAATTTTGAAAAGCACCATAATAATTTTTTAAAATACCAGAAAGTGTAGCTGTTTTGGTAATTGTTATTCAGTTAAAAGCAACAGAGACTCACTTAAACTAGCTTAAACAGTGAGAGATTGTTTTAAAGGTCTTGTGTGGGCCAAAATGTATCTCCCCCCTCTGTAGTTGTATAGTTGCAGTCCAAACACCAAGTACCTTAGGATGTGATACATTTTAGATAGTGTCTCTAAGAGAGGTAACTGAGGTTAAGATGAGGGCATGTGTGCGTGTGCTCAGTCACTCAGTTGTGTCTGACTCATCACCAACACATGGACTGTAGCCTGCCGGGCTCCTCTCTCCATGGGATTCACCAGTCAAGAGTACTGGAGTGGGTTGCCATTTCCTTCTCCAAGGGATCTTTCTGACCCTCTGGTCGAACACTCATTTCCTGCATTGGCAGGTGGATTCTTTACCACTAAGCACCTGGGAAGCCCAAAATGAGATCATTACGATAGGCCTTAACCCAGTATGATGGTGTCCTTATAGGAAAGGACATCTGAACGTAGACGCACGCAGAGAGGGAAGGAAGAAGGCCCAGGAAACCTGGATCAGATTGTCCCTCTCGTCGCTCTGAAGGAACCCACTCTGCTGACCTCTTAATCTTAGACTTCTCACGTCTAAAACTGTGAGAAAACACATTTCTGGTCTTGAAGCCCCCCTTTGTGGTACTTTGTTATGACAGCCTCAGCAAACCACTGCAGGCATCTGAGAACAGTGAGGAGAGCAGAGTGAGAGGACCTCTGGGGCTGTGCTTGGACAGACTGGAGCCCAGAGCTGACCGGGGGCTTTGAATCTATGACGTCTCGAGAGCTCAGGGCAGCTGTTCCAAATCCTCATCCTGGTCCTCTGCCGGCAGGATGGCCCAGCCACCCTCCATGTCTTTTCATTCTGTCCCATTGTAAACTACTCAAGTTTTTTCGTATTTTCAGTTCAAAGTCCAAAGAATTTGAACAGATGATCTTTTCTTGCTAGGCCGTAGTTTCATGGCTATGGACTCTACATGTCCTTGCAGTATGATGCCCCTGTGCCCTCGTGTGTGACGAGCATGCACACACGATATGGCCAGCTCAGCCACAGGGACTGTTGTGGTGGGCAAGTGCCACATGTGCTGTGTCTCAGGACAGTAAGGTGTTTACTTCTTTCTTGCAACACGTTTTTCAGATTTTAGAAGCGGACACTTCAAAAAAATTAATCCTTCCTCTATTTGTTTACCTACTGCCGTGACAAAATTGTAACCTAATTGATGTTTTGCAAATCTAGTTGTCTTCATTTGTGATTGCTTGAGGGGTTTGGATCCTGATTTAACACATCAGCTCTAAGAAAGCATTTTGATACTATCAAGGAAATTTGATCGTTAACTGGGTATTAGATGGTATGAAAGAATTATTGTTAATTTTGATAGGTGTAACAGTGAGTTATGTAAGCAAATGTCTATTCTTACAAGAATGAGCACCCATGAGTCCTTTCTAAATCTAAGCTAAACTCTTGGGAATTCCCTGGTGGTCCACTGGTTAGGACTTGGCACGTTCACTGCCATGGTCCCAGTTTCAGACCCTGGTGTGGGAACCGAGATCCCACAAGCTTCCTGGGGTGACCAAAAAGCTAAACTCTTGTACCATATTGGAGAAATCTCTGGTCTTCAGCCCACAGTGCTGTTATTTTCATGGTGATGACTGCACGACCTTCAAGAAGTCACCTTTCCCCTAAGGCCTGTGTTTTCCTGTTGTACCATGAAGGCGCTAGAATCAGCTGATGCTCTCAAAGTTTCTTTGCAGATGTAACATTGATTTATGAATTGCTTATCTATTTGTATTTATTTATCTTTATCTATTGCCTCTGTTATCCCTCTACAAATGCTTTCTTATTTTTAATTTAGCCATCAAGAAACATTTTGGGTGGGTCTCCCATTTTAATGCTCCTTTGCTTCTTCTAAGAAAGAAAAAATGAGTGCTCGCTTCGGCAGCACATATACTAAAATTGGAACGATACAGAGAAGATTAGCATGGCCCCTGCGCAAGGATGACACGCAAATTCGTGAAGCGTTCCATATTTTTTTAATGCTAACTCCTAAGTCCTCTGTAATCTTGGCTTTCTCTAATAAAGCCACTTAACCCGAAAAAAAAAAAAAAGAAAGAAAGTATGAGTTGAAGCAAAAGAGTTGTGTTTAATGTCCATTCTAGAGATTTTCCTGGAGATAACTCTTCCAGCTCTGTGTCTGTCTCATCATGCCCTATCTTTGGGTCCTAGATTCTCTGTTCCCAGACTGTTATGCTATCATTAACGTTATCTTCAAATACCTCTGTTGGTTTGGGAAGTGGCAACATGGTGGTGTTGGTGAAAGCTTTATGAGTTGCCACGTGGCTTGCTGCCTAGTTGCCTTGTCATCTCTGCAAAATGGGAATTACTAATACCCCACAAGATTTGGGTAGGAATTAAATGACATACAGGGCAAGTACTTAGACTATTTAAGCACAAAACAATAAATAGTAGCCACTGTTTTTATTAGTGTTTTTGTCGAACTAATATCCCAGTTTTAAGTCCTGTCTTAATTGTCAAACAGGTCCTCTTGGTGATGGCTTAGATTGATGTTGATGGTGCCTATAGGCCAGGATTTCTCAGCCTTGGCACTGTGGATGTTTGAGGCCAGGTGATTCTTTCTTGTGGGGGGCTGTCCTGTGAATTGGGGGATGTTAAGCAGCATCTCTGGCTTTAACCAGCCCTAGTTGTGACAACCAAAAATGTCACCAGGTGGGAAGTGGAGTGCAGAGTCACCAGCCCTGGCTGAGAACCACTGCAGCAGAGGAAGGATGCCACTGCCGGTTGCAGCCTTCTCTTGCGCACCCTGAGAACAGAACAGGGACAGCAGTACATTTGCAGGGGTTTTAGCTTTTTATCTGTGGTTCCAGGAAAGGTAGATGGATTCCATTGTCTCTTTTCTGATTCTATCAGATCAGTCTCTTATACTGGAAAACGGATAAATCCCTTTATGAAAATCTTCTAAAGAATTATTGATTTCTCTAGCCTGTGTGTCTCAGGCCCTGGCCTGGCAGCAACAGACAGCTATGCCCTCTATTGAAAGATCCAGTTTGGTCTTAGTTCTTGAACTTGGACAAGAAATAGCTCCACTAACCAGTATGTCTTGGAACTAGCCCATATACTTGGCATTTATGTCAGGCCCAAGGCCTGCACAACCTTCTAGGGACAGCCCTCTTCCTCTTCCCGCCCTTTGCCTCATTGGCCTGCACTCACTTTCTCCACAGGGACAGTCCTGCTCTGAGCTACCTCCTATGTGCCCTGGGCAGTCCTTTGCAGGAGTTGCCTCTGTTCTTTTGATCACTGAAGTAAAATGGTTTTGTTTACTCACTTGAATTTATACTAAATGAATTTTTCCTTCCCTTTTGACAGCTAGCTTTCTTAGTCTATTGCTTTCATTTTGTTATTTAGAAAATAAGATTTGATACTTTCTCTTTGCAATACAGTATAATAGGTACTGTTAGAAGATCAGGAAGATGATGACAGCAGTTTTTCTTTTCTCAAGGTTGTTCTTACCTACTCAAAAGAAGTAAAGCTGTGTGCAGTCAATTTCTGATGGAATATAGCAAGAGATACAAATAACTAGAATCAAAGGGCAGGTGTGATTTTGGAGTTGTACAAAGATCTTTAATAGAGCTTACTAATAGTGAATGGAGGTAATTTGGTGTAGTGGAAGGAGCCAAATCTTTTGAGTCAGACAGTCCTGAATAAATCTGTTAAATATTTGGTGTGTGAACTTAGCAAGTTACTTAACCTCTTTGATCCTCAGTTGCTGTTGTTGTGTGTATGTTTTCATTTGTAAAAGTGGAATAAATAATACATTCTTGAGTTGTTAGGACGAGATAAGATAATTTTTAAAGTGGCCGGTATAGTAATTGATGCAAAGAAGATATAAAGTGAATACAAGTTCCTGCCATGGTTGGAGGTGGGATAAAGATGTCATGACACCCAGAGAAACCACTTTGGCAGGCAGTATGACTTGGCTCAAGTCATCTCAGCCTAGACTCTGGACTCAGCTTTTTAGCTTCTGAAATTCTTGTCAGAGCACCTAGAATAGATCAAATTCAAGAGACTGACTCACCAAAATTTAAGAGACTGTGCATGAACCAGGATGTTGATTTGCAATCAGGACTATTCGTGTTTTTCATTTGACCTTTTCACTTTTCCCTACCTGGGCACATCTTCTTGATGTTGAGTAGGGAAACCAAATTAGTAAAAAAGAGTGATGGTTCGAAGAGGCTTCACAGATCAGAACAAGTGGAACTGGCAAATCTCTACAAGCATTTCACTGAAGAGGATGAAATATCCCTTCTTCTAAAAAGAACTGGGTGAAAGAGTGCTTCTCCATAACAGAACATGTTTTTCTAGATAAATACAAAGTTTATGTTCATCAGACTCAGAGTCTCTCTCCTTTTATAGCCCATGTTCATCAGACTCAGAGTCTCTCTCCTTTTACAGCCCAGGGTCTGATGAACACAAAGGCATCTGGCTTTTGTTTTCTTCGATTCCATTTGGAGACTCTTCCTCTTCCGAATGATGCTTTTCTTCAGTTAGTGCCAAATACTGTTAGTAACACAAGCTTTCCCCGGTATGGTCTCATTCCTGGTATGCTGCCTTGAGATTATACCCAAATCTCCATGTTTAGCTTATTCCTAAAACACAGAACCATGTATTTACTGATATTTTGTGCATCCTTTCTACAGAAAACTCTCTTTTCGTCTCATTCATTATGTGTATGTTTTACTTGTTAAGTTTCAGTTTTTGAAGATTTTGGTGAGCAGTTGGTAGGGTGGGGCTGTGTAGTTCTCGTTCCCCCATTACCAAAGGTTAGTGAGTAGTTAGTTTCCCAGTGCTACGGTATTAAAAAGTATTATGTCAGACATCGGGTGTGTGACACAAGCAAACTTAACGCCTTGAGCTGAGAGTTGTATCAAACAACTTCTAAAGTAACTTCCAACTATTTTATGATTTTAAAACCTGTTTTTATCTCTTTACTTGATTTCTTGGCTTTAATAGAACATGTTTTTCTAAATAAATACAAAGTTTATCTTCATCAGACTTAAGAGTCTCTCTCCTTTTGCAGCCTGGGCTGGATCTTTAGATCCATCCTCCTCACTCATATTCTTTTGTCGTTTCTTACTTATTTAGTATCTCATATATTTAATGAGTTTATCTTTTGCTGAAGCATTTTCCCAGTGTCAGTTATACCTTGCTTGCAATTCTGTAGTGCTGTCATCTAAAAAATAAATCCTGAGATCTTATAAACATGCAGAGTGTTCTTTTGAGTATAGATTGTAATTGGTCTTTGAATCCTGCTTATATTTTGCATAATTTTTGCATTGGGGAAATTCATTTTTTCAATAGTTCTGAACTATTTTCTTCATGTATGGAAGGGTTTTTGATGGCCCAGATTTAACTTCCTTGTTTTTATGTAACTATCTTATCTTTGCAGTTATTGATGAAAATTTTCATTTTCAAACAGTGATTTTATTGGTATTGAATGAAAGTTGAGCAAGAAAGGTTCACTTTGCTGCTGTTCATTTTACCATCTTCCTGAAACTCCTAATTGTTTTTCACTATTATTTGTCTAGTAATATGGTATATCCTGAATCATTTTAATCAGTATCTTATGAAATTGATAAATTAACTCACTGCTGGCCAGCGTAAAATCTTGTGTTCTTAGCAGCTCTTCATACATCAAGAAAAGGATGGGATTCAAGCAGCCATACAGTTCTTAGTGAGACATGTTCTTAGATCCTTCTCTGCACACAACCATGCAGTGCTCTCAGTGGGATGACCAGGAGACTCAGAAATACCCTCTGCCCAGACTTCAATTTAGCCCCACCCCAGGCCTCTGCTTAATGTTTGACTGCTAAACAGAGTCAGTTTTCACCTCCAGACCCTTCCCTATTGCATTTATAGAAGGTGGCCATTGTGTCTGCAGTGATTCTTGCCTCCTGATACTTACACCTTGTCGAGTCACTTCTAAAGAATAAAATACAGCAGAAGTAATGAGATGTCTTTCTGGTTATAGAAAGACTGCAGCTTCCATTTGGGGTGTTCTCTGTCACTTTATCTTGGATCCTCACTGTGTGTGACGCTAACTGCCCTCTCTTCCTGCAGAGAGGCCTCTGAGAGTGACCCTGAAGCAGGTTCTTCCTGTCAGTAGTTGAACTTGAAGATGACTGCAGTTTGCAGCAAGCAGCCTCTTGAAACACTGTTAGCAGGAACTACCTAGTTAAGTCTCCCTGATTCACAGACACTGAGAGATAGTAAATGTTGTCTCCAATTTTGGGGTGATTTGTTATGCAGCAGTAGATAGATAACATGCTGCGCTTGCCTAATGTGCTTCCACTGAAACCTGCTAGTCCTCCGAGTCCCTGATTTTTCTTTAGAACTCAGTCTAGTCCCAGATTGGATGGTTTTCACTGAATTCAGCCAAGGGCAAGGTAGTTCACCTCTCTGGACCCTAGCTGCTGCTTCTGTAGAATGTGGGGGATTGACTGGGTCAGGGATTTTCAGATCCCTTTCAGCCCTGAAGTTCTTTGCTTCTGTATTTCCCCAGGCCCCAACTCCAGTTTCATGCAAAAAATGAATATGGGAAATAATAGAATCAACCAAACTTTATTCACACGGGGGACCTTGCTTTCCATGTTGACCTGTAGGAGACAAGGCAGCAAGCGGATTTGGCTCCTGAGGGCTGTGCCTAGAGGTAGCTGACCTGCTTCTTTCTTGCTGAATCTTTAAAATCTTTCCTCAAAATCCTCAACTTAAAGCATTTCCTCTTTCTCCCTCAGCTAGTTAGGGTGGCCCCAGGAATATGAGAGGCAGAAGCATTACCGGAAAGAACCTGGAGAAGTCTGACCTGGGGGTAGCAGAAAGGTCAGCATATGGGACGGCTGACTTCTCAATCCAAGACTTGTAGAAACTGATGTTTGTAAATACTCCAGGCTCGTTGATTCCGATGCAGTTTGATCCCCAGCTCATCACTCCTGCTAGAACCCAGAAGTCCTTCACTATGCACATCAGGGGATCTCCTCTCTTGGCCTGAAGGAGAGATGACATATGGCTAGGCATGCACAGGGCAAGAGACTCATAGTTCAGCCAAGAGCTGTGGAGTCTGGGCCTGTCCCGGCACTCCTGGGTTCACCCGGGCCCACAGAGCTACGAGGACATGGAGAAAGGATGCTGGGGACAGGCGGAGCTCTGAGAGATGCCTGTGGGAAGGGATTCTTGCTATACACCCATCTGGCTGCCCCACTGGGAGCCGGGAACAGATCACGGCTTCACTGATGGGCTCGACTCCTCGTAATAAGCTTTCTTTCTGATATTTCTTGCATGTCTGGAGATCAATGAGGTGTACTTTTAGCTCCTTCAGTGTGTAAGGTGGTGTCATAGCTGTAAGGTCAAAAAGGCAAAGCTGTCTTAAAAATTAGGAAGCAACTTTCAGCTTTGGATACAATTTCATGCCTTTAATTTTCAGGGATATCTGATTTCAAGTTTCTGCCCCCCATCATAGGCAGTACTCTGATTTCTGGTTTGGCACATGGTCTCAAGGCTGCAGTCCCTAGGTCTGAACAAGACTAAAGGCAGTTGTGCCTGCTCAGATACCACAGACAGCCGAAGAACTGATTTGGGAAAATGTACGATAATGAAGATGTGAGATTATGTTGTTTGACTTTGACATGTACTTTTTATGTTCCATAGAACGTAAGAAGGTGGATCTGATAGACTGAGAGAGTCAAGACTGCTGGTGTGTGAGATCCTCTTAGTCTGACTCGGGACCTGCTGAGGATCCATGCTCCTGTCTGCTTCCCCGTCCGCCAGCCCACACATTCTACCAGGTGCTGGAGGAGAACTGAGAACTCTCTTCTCATAAGTTCAGTGCCTTGGCCTTTTCACCTTTAAGGTCTTCGCAGTATTGTGAAATAGGAGCAAAAGCTGCTGTAAATAAGCAGAGTAATGCTAGCAGCAGAAGTATGGAGGAAGCACAGGGAAGTTGGGGGTTAGAGGAGAACTGAAGTCTGCAGTCCTTCGGATGAGTTGCTAGAGAGTGAGAGTACACCATGCCAGGAGTGGGATAGAGAGTAGGGGGAGGGAAGGTCAGTGGAGCAAACAGAGCTCAAAAAATCTACTTATCCTCACATTGGAATATCCCTGAATTGTCCCATCCCATCACCCAGCAGGAGGTTGCGTTCTTCAGCTGGACTGCTGATGTCGGGAGACAGATGGGCAGGACAAGGGGGCTGAAGGAAAGTGGGCAGGCCAGCTCTGCCACAGCGAGGCATCTAGATGTGTGTCCCTGGACATCGGGGTAGGGAATAATCCTGGACACAGCGATGCTCGTTGTTTTGATGCCTTGGTGACCAGAGACCTGAAGGGATCCCACCAGTACCTCATATTTCCTGGTGTCCTTAGGCCCGGGAAGAGGAGGAGCAGAACAAGCCGCATGGGTTTCTTAGGCCTTAGTCCCAGCAGAGCCCATAGTTCTGGAGGTGGTATTTTTCACCTGGCTAACCATCATTTCTTCAATAAGTGCTTCGTATCTCCTGAATATATAAGTGAAACTTAGGCAGCATCTGGCTGTCATAGGGCTTTTGGTCTCTAGGGTTGTATGTCTCTGTCAAAAGAGATAGGCTGGGGAGAGGGAGGGAGGCAGAGACAACACACAAGTGAACAAGTATAAAATTTTTAAGCGTGAAAAATCTTATGAAGAAAATCAACAGGCTTTTAAGGTAGAAAGTAAAAGATGAGGGAAGAGCCTATGAATTGGATCAGGGAAGGTCTTGTTGAACGGAGAACCTTTCAACTGAGTCCCACAAGGCAGGAGTCAGCCATGTGAAGAGCTATAAGGAAAAGCAATCCAGAGGAAACAGCATATGCCAAGGCACTGAGGGTGGGAAAGAGCTCGGCAGTTTCTAGAAGTAGAAATAAACCTGGAGTAGAATGGGCTGATATGGAGATAAGCAGATACCTGGTAATTCATGGCTTACAAATTTTATTCTAGGTTCCCGAGCAGTGACTGGAGGATTTGAGGAAGGAATGACATGATTTTGCTTCTGATTTAAAAAAAAAAAATCACTTCGTTGTGTGTATAAATGTAGCAAAAAACAGTTGTTGTGATGTGGATGAGCCTAGAGCCTGTGATACAGAGTGAAGTAAGTCAGAAAGAGAAAAACAAATACTGAATATTGGTACTGACGAACCTGTTTGCAGCGCAGGAATAGAGGCAAGATATACAGAAGGGACTTGTGGACACAGAGTGGGAAAAGAGAGGGTGGGATGAATTGAGAGAGTAACATGGATATGTACACTACCATGTGTGAAATAGACAGCTAGTGGGAAGCTGCTGCTAACTCAGGAAGCTCAGCTCGGTGGTCTGTGGTGACCTTGATGGGGGACACGTGAGATGAGGGGTTGGGAGGGAGAGGATGTATGTATACGTATGGTTGATTGACATGATTGTACTACAGAAACCACAATGTTGTACAGCAATTATATTCCAATTAAAAGAAAACCTATTATGCTGTTGCAATGGTCCAGGACAGCTGTGCTAGAGTCAAGAGTATTTTGTGGAAGTAAAACTGAAGAATTAGGTGTTTGCAGTGAATGTCGGACACAACTGAGCGACTGCACTTTCACGCATTGGAGAAGGAAATGGCAACCCACTCCAGTGTTCTTGCCTGGAGAATCTCAGGGATGGGGGAGCCTGGTGGGCTGCCATCTCTGGGGTCGCACAGAGTCGGACACGACTGAAGCGACTTAGCAGCAGCAGTAGCAGTGAGTGTGGAGAGTAAGGGAAAGTGAGGTTTCATATTTCTGAGCAACTGGCTATGTTATCGCATGAGATGGGAAGAAAGGGAGAGAAAGCTTTGGGATATTGGTGGCGGTAGAATTGTAGTTCTCTTTTGATCAGGTTGGCTTTGAGACAGCAGTGAGACAGCTGAATAGAAATGCGTTAGAACTAGAGTTAGGAGCTGGTGATGGAAATGTGGGTGCTCTCAACCAATCTATGACCTTTTAAACCACAGGAATAGGAGGGCCACCTAGAGAGCAGGAAGAGGGCTCAGAACCATGCACCCAGAATGCTGTCAAGATGTGGGTAGAGAATTAGATGGGGGAGGGTGGGAAACTTTAGACGTTCATTTCAGTCAAGATGATTTTCAAATGCGAGGAGACCTGCCTAGTACTGAACTGAGAGGTAGGGCAGGAAACATTCGGACTTAACTTCTTAGGAACAGGCACTGTTTCGGGCAGTGCTGGACAAACTCCTCTGCCCTTAGCCCAGCAGCCCCAGTCACCCACCTCCCTGATGGGTCTCCCCTAAGCAGAGCCCGCACTCACCGGAAGCAGCTTGCCACTGTCGGCACCCACTGCTTTGAGATGAGGGAGGTGGCACAGACGTGAGACAAGCCCTGGCGGATGCTGACCTGCCAGGGCCACTGCCCCACGTTGGCCTCCAGGCCGGAGACGATGCCAGATAAAACCGCGGGCCACCCGCAGACGGCCGAGAGAGGAGAGAGGCCTGGAGGCCGGTGTCCTCTCCTCGGCACCAGGCCCCTTCCCGTGCTCCCCGGGCACGTGGACCCTGACGGCGGTGCCTTACTTGACATGACGAGATCCTCGGGTTCCTCCTCATCTGTGCCTGGAGAGAGAACGGGGGCAGTGTGGGGGACCCCCAGGATGGCTTCTTATTTACAAGGGCCCCTGAAGCCCCCACCAGGACTCTCCTCACCCCAAGAATTCACCTGAGACCCCCAACAGAAGAGGCAGTAGGAAGACGCAGCCCGCAGGGCCCATGTTTCTCTCCTCAGAGTCTCCTCCCTCCTCCTGCTTTCTGGACTCGGATCCCAGGGCGAGATCCAGGGAGCAGCCGAGGAGGGGGCCGGAACCGCCTTCTCCTCCTCCGGCTGTCCGGGGCTTCCCCCTCTTCTTCGGTCCGCACTCTGCCCAGGCCGGATCCTGCAGGGTGCGGCCGCAGGGCCCGGGGGAGCAGCCAGGGCCTCAGCGCCCCCTGCTGCCCAGGCGGACCAGGGTGCGGGGGCTCCTGCCTGTGGGGGGAGGAGGGGTGGAGGGGATGGGTGCTAGGAGGAGCAGGGCTTGGTTGGCAGAGACCCTGGTGTGGGCCGAGGCGGAGTTCGCAGGCTCCCTCTGCCTCATCCGTCTCAGGGGCCCGCCTAGTTGCTCCCACCCGCTCCCACTCCCTGCCCCCCAGCCACTCGCCGAGCCAGCCAGTAGTGACCTTCTGAGGCAAGTCCCTGAACTTGGGTCACGAAGGGCTATACCGAGGTCTGCCCCAAGTCCTTGGCCTTGAGAATAGCTACAGGACTGATAAGATAAAGAGGAAATAAGCCAGTCAGTTAGCTGACCAATATGTTCTGCTTTCTCACTCACTCGCCCTTTTGTACTTGGGTCTCTACCTGTTGTAATTGAGTCTTTGGCTTCCTAAGTCAGGAAATACTTACTGGGTCTTTATGGTGTACAGAGTATCGTGCTATAACTGTGGAGCAGATCTGTAAAGGGGCAGGCATCGTGGGGGTGCCTGCCTCCAAGGAGCTGACACTCTGGTCTGAGAGAGGTGGAATAAGGAAGTAACTCGAGATTTTGACTTGTACTTGGTACCTTATTCATTACAAAAGAACACGCGGGTGGCTCTGGGAGCCGAGGACAGAGCACTGTGGGCTGGCCCAGGCTGTCAAGCCTCATTCCTGGCTTCACCACAGACTGATTTTTGAGAACTTTTGTTCGTTGGTAGTTTAGATGGTAAAGAAACTGCATGTAGTGCAGGAGACCCAGGTTCCATCCCTGGGTCAGAAAGATTCCCCTGGAGAAGGGAATGGCAACCCACCCCAGTATTCTTGCCTGGAGAATTCCATGGACAGAGAAGCCTGGCGGGATATAGTCCATGGGCTGGCAAAGAGCTGGACACAGCTCAACCACTAACACTGGCACTGGCTGATCCTAGACAAGACATAACACCTAAGTGCTGAGCAAATGTTAGTGCTGTTTTTAAAAACATGGCCATGACAAAGCTGGAGAAGGCAATGGCACCCGACTCCAGTGCTCTTGCCTGGAAAATCCCATGGACGGAGGAGCCTGGTGGGCTGCAGTCCATGGGGTCGCAAAGAGTCGGACTGAGCGACTTCACTTTCACTTTTCACTTTCATGTACTGGAGAAGGAAGTGGCAACCCACTCCAATATTCTTGCCTGGAGAATCCCAGGGACGGGAGCCCGGTGGGCTGCCGTCTATGGGATCACACAGAGTTGGACACGGCTGACATGACTTAGTAGCAGCAGCATGACAAAACAGTTACTGAGACTCTAATATTCCATATCAATTTCTTGGCACAGAAGGGCATCATGAGTACGTTAAAAATGAATGAGATTAGAAGGCCTATAGAATAAGGAGGAGAGATTATACTTCCAAATATCAAGGATGGGATTATTATAATTACTGAAATAGAGAATTAATTTAACTTGAAGCTTTCAAGAGATCAAGGCACAGGAGAAAAACTGTGATAAAAAAAACAGGGTGAACTTCCCTGGTGGGTTTCCCTGGTGGCTCAGACAGTAAAGAATCCACCTGCAATGTGGGAGACTTGGGTTTGATCCCTGGGTCGGGAAGATCCTCTGGAGAAGGGAATAGCAACCCACTCCAGTATTCTTGCCTGGAGAATCCCATGGACAGAGGAGCCTGGTGGGCTGTAGTAACATGGGGTCACAAAGAGTCGGACACGACTGAGCAACTAAGCACAGCACACTTAGCTCACATCTCATATCTTATCTCATCTGAGAATAAGAACTGTACCCTTTAGTCAGGAAATAACTTTTTTCCCATTGCCAGTTCAGTGAGTTTGTTACAATATTGTAAAAAGCACAGAAGTTAACATAGTAAGTGGCTTTATAGGTGACTGAGAACATTTCTTGTTTTTTATATTTTTTCTCACAAATAATGATGTCATCATTTTGAGTCATGGTAAAGTCATGTCTCTGATGAACTGAACTAACTTAAAAGAAGTGTTGCTATTTTTTGTTACGTAACTTGAAATAAAAGTAGAATTTAGAGAAGATTCCTCTTTCCTCTTTCAAATACCACTCTCCCCAAAGCTTGGGGAGGTCCACATTCGCTGCATACCCTTTGGGCTGTCTTGACTTTTTATTGATGTTTTATTTCCTAAATAAGATAAAGAATAAATAAAGGTTTCCTAAGGAATCTGTCTCATGTTGCTGCTCTGTGAGAGCCCACCTCAGCTTTACCTGATTGTTGACTGTAGGAAGGACAATCCAGAGTCAAAAAAAAGTACCCAAATCTCAAGATATCAAGTCTCTTCTCTCCCTATTTAGAACAGATAAGGTCTCGGAATAGAAAGCAAAATTAATTATGGCCATAAGGCCAGCAGTTAAATATTACGATTAAGGTATTAATGTGTATAATTAATAATGCAGACAATTAAAAATTCTACAGAGGAAAGGTCAGTTTAGTATTGGTTATAATTCAAGTTGGGGTTGTTTGTTTTTTGGTTTACAAAAAGAATAAACTAGTGCCTATAAATGTTGAACTGATTCTAAACAGTTTAACATGATATTACAGAAGCTTGACAATATTTTATGTTTGCATAACATTGTCATCTACACAGTGACTCTGGGAAGGGAGCCTGTTTTCATCTCTATTTTATAAATGAGGAAACTAAGAACCTTGGGGGTTATACAACCTAACTAGTTGTAGCATACTGTGCACTAGCAAAGCTGGGAGTTGCTTCTGTTTCCTAGTCTAGTGCAGGTGCCAGTTGCTCAGTCATGTCCGACTCTTTGCGACCCCATGGACTATAGCGTCCATGGGATTCTCCAGGCCAGAATACTGGAGTGGGTAGCCTTTCCCTTCTCCAGGGGATCTTCCCAGCCCAGGGATTGAACCCAGGTCTCCCGCATTGCAGGTGGATTCTTTACCAGCTGAGCCACCAGGGAAGCCCAAGAATACTGGAGTGGGTAGCCTTTCCCTTCTCCAGGGGATCTTCCTGACCCAGGAATCAAACCGGGATCTCCTGCACTACAGGCGGATTCGTTACCAACTGAGCTAACAGGGAAACCCTCCTAGTCTAATAATCAGATTTAAATCTAGATTTTTTGATTCATGGTCTAGAACTCTGCCTCTGCACTACAGCACCTTCCCAAGTCCAGGAGACAGAACTCATTTATTCAGCGGTCATGTCTTCAATGCCTGTGCCAGGTACTGTTCCAGAATAGAAGTATGACGACATAGAAAAGGGGCTTCCCTGATAGCTCAGCTGATGAAGAGTCCACCTGCAGTGCAGGAGATCTGGGTTCAATCCCTGGGTTGGGAAGATCCCCTAGAGAAGGGATAGGCTACCCACTCCAGTACTCTTGGGGTTGGTAGAGAGTCCACCTGCAGTGCAGGAGATCTGGGTTCAATCCCTGGGTTGGGAAGATCCCTTGAAGAAGAGAAAGGCTACCCACTCCAGCATTCTGGCCTGGAGAATTCCACGGACTGTATAGTCCATGGGGTTGCAAAGAGTCAGACGTGACTGAGCGACTTTCACTTTCAACATAGAAAAAGCCATCATGGGTTTTTTATTTTAATTTTAGGTCAGATATGACAACTTCTTAGAAAAGGTAAACAAGATGGGGTTGCTGGAGTGGACATCACTTTTAAATAGAGTGGTTCAGAGGAGGCATCAGTGAGGTGATTTCTGAGCAGGAATCTGAGGAGAGAGGCAGTGAACCAGGGGGTTAACTGGGGCAAAGGGATTGAAGCCCAGAGTGTAACTTACAAGGCTCTTGAGCAGAGCTATGTTTGGGATGTTTGAGAAACACTGAAGCTACAGCAGAGTGGGCAGCGGGCTCCCATGGTAGGAGTGAGGTCACACTGGGATAGGGTCACACCACATGGACTCTCAGAGACTACTGTAAGGCCTTTGGTTTCTAGTTTAAGTAAAATGGCAAGATTTTGGCCTTACAAAGTGTCCTCCTGGCTACTGAGTTGAGAATGGTCAGGGTAGAAACAGGGAGTCCAGTCAGAAAACCACTGCAATAATTTGGACAGGAGGTGATGGTGGCTTTGGACAAGTCCATGGAGGCAGACGTGATCAGAAGTGGCAGATTTTGGTGGCATTTTTAAGGCAGAACCAGTGAGACATGATGATGGATTGGTTGTGGGTGGGAGTCAATAATGACTCCAAGGTTTTGGGCCTGAGCCAGCTAAAGTGGAGACTGTCCATTTACTGAGCTGGGGCACCTGGAGGAGGAGCAGGTTGTTGAGGGGTAGAAGTTCATTTATAGGCACGTTTAAGACACTCGACAGATTGTCTAACTGGAGATGTCCACTAGGTAAGCTGAATCTGTAATCAGGAGATTGCCGCAGACTAAAGGGCTAGATTAGGGTGGTGTCAGCATGTCATAGTATGTAAAGCCAAGAGTTGAGGTAAGGTTGCCTAGGGAATGAGCATAAATAAAACCCTCTGTGAGTTTTAAGGATTGATCAGACCAAAGTTTAGATGAGATAAGCAGGAACCGATAAGAGACCAAGTGGGGAGCAGACAGGAAGGCTGACGTAGTATTCTGGAAGCCAAGCGCAGAAAGTGTTTCAAGAAGGAAGAAGTGATTGGCTGCCGAATGCGGCAAACAACAAGCAATCATTGGATTTGGTATCATGAAATGAATGCAAGAGAAAGAGGAGAGCTTGGAGACGGCAAATATACAGGCATTTTTTAAGAGTAATCAGCTGGCAGAAGAGCCTGGGTGGAACAGCGTTTCTAGTTTTTGTTTTAAGATGAGAGAAATTACGTCATGTTTGTGTACTAATGGAATTATCTGAGAGAGAGATAAATTGGTGATGCAGGAGAGAAAGTGGGAGAATTGCTGAAGTTGTGTCCCTGAGACAGGAGGGGACTGAGCCTAACTCACTGGTTGAGGATGAGGATGCTTAGACCGGAGCACAGAGCCATCTTTCCTACAAGAGCACAGCAAGCATGTGGGCACAGATGCTGGTTGGTGGGAAATGTGGTGGTGGAAATTGTCTACCGATGGTTTTCATTTCTTTAGTGAACTAGGAAAGAAATCATCTGCTGAGGATGGGAAGGGAAGTGTTGAGGACTTAAGAAGAAGTGAACTGAGTATGGGAGATGAATGGACCGGAGAAATAGCAGTGTGACTGCTGGGCACAGAAAGTACCCACTTGAAGTGAAATTGGCAAGGTTGTGTGTTTACACACAGTGTTTTTCAGCAAAGGGGTGGAGGCATGGGGGGAGCAGGAGGGTGACTAATCAAGTTGAGAATTTCTGATGATCGTGTGGTGAAGTGGGAGGGGAAAGGAATGATTATAAAGATAAATCAGGAATTTAAACTGGAAAAGAGGGAAATTAAGAATGGGGAGACTAGAGAGTCAAGTGAGGTAAAAAATCAGTGGATTATAAATCCTAATGGTACTTCTCTGGTAGCTCAGAGGTTAAAGTGACTGCCTGCAATACAGGAGACCTGAGTTCAATCCTTGGGTCGGGAAGATCCTAATGGGGTTGAAGAATACTGGGAGTGTATTTTTCATAAGAAGTGTAAGATAATGTGTTCTGGGAAGGTGAAATGCTTCACACTGAGATCGTGGAGAGGATGCAGTTGTTGGTGATGCCGAGGCCAGAGAGGACCACAGAGGTAGTGTCTGAGGCTGAGTGAAAAGATCATTTAGTCCTGAAGACGGATTATGGTGGAAAGGCAGTGACTGTCTTATCAGGAGCATGCAGAGGTCTGAGGCTCTTCTTGCACTTTCCCTGAGTCCTTCAGAGTGAGGACCAAGGCCCCAGGCTGGAGAGCCACTGAAACTTGAGGCTGCAATGCGTCCATTGGTTAGTGGACTTTGTTGCCTGATCTTCAGCTGTGATTAATCTAACCAAACTGCTCTTTTTTTCGCTACGGTTTTCCATTCGGTTCATAAAACTGCCCTGGAAGACACAGTTAGGTCTAGTGCACATGTGAACAGAGAGAACGCCCCTTCTCTCTTGGCAGGCAGGCAGATGGGAAGAAACCGAGAGTTAATAGTTATTATTTAAATGTTAATAGGCTTGGTTCCCTCTTCTGCTGCATGCTAAATATAATGTATGATTGGTTTTTTCCTTTATCATTATTGAAAATTTAGATAGTAGAAAAATGTATGAAGTAGAGTTTCCTTCTCATTTCTCTACTTCTAGCAAGTCATGGGTTGTTTTTGAACATCATTCCAGGTCTCTCTTTCTGTCCTTCTTTCTCTTTCTGCCTATGCTTATGTATTTGTGTGGGGTCCTTGTCTTTCTGCCTGTACTTATGTATTTGTGTGGGGTTTGTATACACATATCCGTGCAGATGTATATTTACATCACAGAAAAAAGTGGAAGTATTCTTTTATGCAATGTATTTTTCCTACTCAAACTTTTTCTACTTCCCGTGCCCATATATACCAACCTAATTACTTTTCTTTAGAACGGCTACATAGCAGTACAGTATAGAAATAGTATAATTTGAAAATTAGGCCAAAAAAATGATGCCCTTGTTGATTGGACACTTAGGTTTTCTTTATTTTCTGCTATTATAAAGTATGCTAAATATATGTGTGTTCTTTATTACTCTTCCTGCATACTTGTATGTTGCTGTGATATGAATTGTCCTGACGTGGAATTACAGAAGGACAGAGAGCATGTTTTAGCGTGTGTCACAGTCTTTCTGAGACAGCTTTGAGAGCATGCTGGGCAGCGTGCGCAGTGGAGTCCACGCATGGCCTCCACTCTGCCTCTGGAAGCTGCTATGGAGAGACCCCTCCTTTGTGGAGGAGGCCAGACACTTGGCCTCCACTCAGCTGGAAAGTATCCAACAGCGCCTGAGGCAGCCGGTGTGATGCCCTTCCTGTTTGACCTTTAAGAAGCAAGAGTCAGCCCATAAAGTTACCTGCAGAGGAAAAAAAGAAAACTCTAACCTCTATTGCAAAATCATCCTCCAAAGAGCTGGCCCCCGTTTATTATGCCTGAGGGCATCTCTTCCCACCTCATTCATACTGGTTGTTTGTCTTCCCACCCTCTCCAGTTCAGCCAATCTGATAAGACCATGAGAAGAAAATACTTTAACCGGACAGTACTGTAATAATTGGGGGGAATAACTGAAGTTGGGAAATAAGAAAAATAGCGAGGTAGTTTTATGCTTATTCCTTATGCAGAGTATGGAATATTAATGCTTCTCCAAATTCTGAGACTTTGCTAAAACAAAGCAGGCCTTAGCCAACACCTTAGATAGGAAAGTGGACAGAGGCATGGCTGGAGATTAATAGAAGTCATAGAAATAAAAGGAAAGAACTGATTTCTTTTGTTTCTGAAAATGTTCCCAAATTTATTTTTTAAAATAACTTTGCAAAGATTTCAAGTCTGCTGGTAAACCCTGATAAAGAATTGATTTCAGATTTTATCTAAGTTTAATTCTGAATTTCTGGTGAGTAAATTGGAAAGAAATTTTGTATCAGTAAACAGGTTTCCAGATCTTTAAACTTTGACCTTTTTTGAAAGGAGAGACCTGTAAGAGTATATAGTGTAGGTTTTGTACTGCTTTTTCAAATTCTCATGGTTAGCCTATGGGCTTCCTGGGTGGGTTAGTGGTAAAGAATCAGCCTGCTAACGCAGGAGCAGGAGACACAAGTTCAATCCCTGGGTCAGGAAGACCCCCTAATGGCCACCTACCCCAGTAATCTTGCTGAGATAATCCTGCGGACAGAGGATCCTGGTGGGCTACAGTCTATGGAATCACAGAGTAAGACGCAACTGAGCATGCTCGCGTGCTTATTCTATATTTATGATCTTGTAAAAGTTATTTCTTGATGACTGATAGCCTTCTGATACTTTTTCAGAGAAACATTTAAGTTTTTAGTATGAAACTAGAAGAGCCAAGTATAGTTGTTTTTCTTTTATTTAAATAAGAAAATATATTTTAGTAGTGTGACTTTTACGGATATGATGAGGATATACCTAGGATGAAAGGTATGTACAGACTCTGAATATATGTAAGAGGATAGGTGTGTTTTGGTTACCTTTATTTTGAATTCGTTATCTGTCAGCAAAATAATTACATAGCCTTAAGTGCTTTATGGTTGGGTTTTCATGTAAGTGCACATCTGTTTAAAATGCAAAACAGCCTTGTAATATGCTCTTAAGTGTCTTTGAGGCTCACTTTATGTCTTTATGGAGAAGATGATAAAAAAGTAACAGATGGCCAACAAGGATATTAAGTTGACAGGGAAGCAACTGAATTTAGTTACTTTTGTTCCAGAACTTAAGAAATTTAAATCAGTATAAATTCACTTCAAGAAAAATCTTGAGAGTATGTTTCCTCTGAAGTGTGTGTGTTTCGGTTTTTTTCTAGGTGGGGGTTGGGGGCAGGTCAGGGAATGCTGGAAAGGAAGGAGGGAGGGAGAGAGGGGGAAGAGGAATCAGACAGACTGGAGCCCCTGTTTATGGTTCCACACTCAGTGCTATTTCTACTTCTCGAAGAGTCTATTTTGTGTTGACCTTTATTAGAAAAAATTCTTGATCCTCAGGAAGTTTTGCTAACCTTAGAATCTAAATATGCTTCTGACTGCATTATGCGTGTTTGAACATGTAAAAATATTTTCTTGGTAAATTAAGTTTAATCTCTTACTTAATGTTCCCTACTGTATGGGGAGAACTTTGAAGCAAGGATCAGAAATCAGATGACACTAATGCTTCCTAATTAGAGAAATCTCTGTTCAGTGCTACCTAAAAATATATTGGCTGGATTTCTAGTCAGCTAGGCTTAATTCTCAGCACTAAATTCCTGAACATTATGGGTAAAACACTTTGTTCAGTTTAGAAGTAGCTAGGCTATTATTGGGGTGGGGGGAAAGCAGTTAAGAAAACAAAAATCATTTAAAACTATCTTATTGTTAGAAAATATGGGTAACATGAAATAAAGAAGAATGGTAATCTCTGATGTGTCTGGAGGCAGGATGATCGTATTTTAGTATTTTCTTCCTATTGCTTGCTGCCCATGGGCTATTAAAAATAAGTGTTTCTGGAAGTCTCAGTACTGAAGATAGGTAAATGGGAACAGTCATGCTGCCTTTTTTCCATAGGTACCAGGTAGCTTTAAAAGAGCAACGAGAAAATTATACCACTTCTGCACAGCACCACACTGCTTTCGCAAAAGTAAAGAGCTTTTTAATATAATATAGTCACAGTATATGCAGTTCAACTGAAGATTTGACTCTGCTGTTTTATTTAATCCATGTAAAATAGATGCAGGGACTTCCCTGGTAGTCCAGTGGTTTTTAAGACTCCCATTGCAAAGGGCTCAGATTTGATCCCGGGTCAGGGAGCTAGATCCCACATGCCACAACTGAAAGATCCTGCGTATTGCAGCTAGGACCCAGGGTGCCCAAATTAGTTATATATATATATATATTTTGTGTGTGTGTGTATATAAGATGCATCTGCTCAAAAACTTTAGTTATAGACTTATACTAGTAAGACAAAATGGAGGGGCTGGAGGTCACAGCAGGGATTGACTCTAAGTGGTCAGAAGAGATCTTTTTAGGGTGTTGGGAATGTTTTAAAATGATTGTAATAATGGTTGCACAACTCTGTCAATTTACTAAAAATCACTGAATTGTATACTTCAAACAGGTAATTGTATGGCCTGTAAATTATGCTTCAGTAAAGCTGTTAATGTTTTTTAATGAAATGAAAGTACGTGACCATAACTGGCCCTGGAAGACAGAAAATCTGAAAGAAAATTTATTATTGATGAAGCCGAGAAATCTGTTCAAAATCCACCCTCCCTTCTCTCTTCTTCAGGTTTACAAGGCAAATCTGTCACACCATAAGGAACAAATCATCCCAATATGATTTCGAACTGTTGTTTAGAAGATAGAAAATGAAGAGCAGCTTTCATTTACCTTTTAATGAAGGGAAAATAACATTGATATTGAAACATCAAAAAGATATTTCTCCTAAAAGAAAACCAAAGATCAATTTTGCTGTGAATATTGAAACAAAAATCTCTGGAAGAAAAATTATAGAATAGAATTCAGTATCGCATTTGAAAAGTAACATACAAATCAGCAGTGTAGGATAGTCCTGAGCAGTCTGGGTTCTGGAGGTGGACAGGCTTGGAATCTCAGTACCAGGACCCAGCTCTGACTTCAGCAGTTCTGCTCAACTTCTTTCCTTTCTTGTCAACAAAGTGGGACCAGTAAATAAGAGAACTTACTTCATAGGGTTCTTGTGAAGGCTGTGAGTAAAGCACTTAGGAAAGTGTCTGACACCCAGTAAATGTTGGCTATGACAATAACTGCATAGCTTATAAAATCTTGAACGTGTCAGAATTTGTTATTCTTCTATTGTTGACCATTAGATTTGCTGTTATAAAGAAGAGTGCAGTAATACATATCTTCATATGGAAATTTCTCTCACTTTTCTGTTTCTGAACATAGAATTTTAGGAGTAGATTTTAGAGAAAAAAAATCATAAACTTAAAAGTGTTTATTGGCGTATAGTTGACTTACGTTGATTTCTGCTGTGTATCAAAGTAATTCAGTTATACATACATATATTTTTCATGTTCTTTTCTGTCATGGTTTATCTCAGGATACTTCCCTGTGCTATATGATAGGACCTTGTTGTTCATCCCTCTATATATACTAGTGGCTCAGATGGTAAAGAATCTGCTTGCAATGCGGGAGACCTGAGTCTGATCCCTGGGTTGGGAAGACCCCCTGGAGGAGGACGTGGCCACCCACTGCAGTGTTCCTGCCTGGAGAACCCCACGGACAGAGGAGCCTGGCGGGCTGCAGTCCATGGGGTCACAGAGTCGGACACGGCTGAGCGAGCAAGCACGGGCGCAGGCCCTAACTCCCAGCCCTCCTGTCCCTCAGCCCCTCCCTCTTGACAGCCACAAGCCTGTGCTCTGTGTCTGCGAGTCTGTTTCTGTTCTGTAGATCAGTTCGTTTGTGTTGTATTTTAGATTCCGCCTGTAGGTGATAGCATGTGGTATTTGTCTTTCTGCTTCTGACTGACTTCACTTAATATGACAGTCTCTAGGTCCATCCATGTTGCTGCAAATGGAATAACTTCATTCTTTTTTTAAATTTATGGCAAAAGCCATAAGCTTTTTAAAGGCCCATATTGCTCTCCAGAAAGAGCACACCCCTTCCTACAGATGATGGTAAGAGTGTCTGTATTTACATTACTCCCACTAGAATTGGACATCATCGTTGCAAAGAAAATCTGAGGTAATTTGTTAAGTCCCAAATAGAATGTAATCATTTATATCCTTCATTTATTGAGAGCATACAACGCAACTTTAACTCAAACATTGTCCCAGTTGAGTTCAATTAAACTCAGTCATGTCCGACTCCTTGTGACCCCATGGACTGTAGCATGCCACGCTTCCTGTCCATCACCAACTCCCAGAGCTTACTCAAACTCATATCCATTGAGTCAGTGATGCCATCTAACCATCTCATCCTCTGTTGTCTCCTTTCCCAGCATCACGGGCTTTTCCAATGTCTTTTCTTCGAATCAGGTGGCCAAAGTATTGGAGTTTCAACTTCAGCATCAGTCCTTTCAATGGATATTCGGACTGATTTCCTTTAGGATGAACTAGTTGGATCTCCTTGCAGTCTGAGGAACTCTCAAGGGTCTTCTCCAACACCCAGTTCAAAAGCATCAATTCTTCGGCACTCAGCTTTCTTTATAGTCCAACTCTCACATCCATACATGACACTGGAAAAACCATAGCTTTTACTAGATGGACCTTTGTTGGCAAAGTAATGTCTCTTCTTTTTAATATGCTGTCTAGGTTGGTCATAGCTTTTCTTCCAAGGAGTAAGTGTCTTTTAATTTCATGGCTGCAGTCACCATCTACATGTATTTGGAGCCCCCCACCAAATAAAGTCTCTCACTGTTTCCATTGTTTCCCCATCTATTTGCCATGAAGTGATGGGACTGGACACTATGATCTTAGTTTTCTGAATGTTGAGCTTTAAGCCAACTTTTTCACTCTCCTCTTTCACTTTCATCAAGAGGCTTTTTAGTTTTTCTTCACTTTTTTCCATAAGGGTGGTGTCATCTACATATCTGAGGTTATTGATACTTTTCCCAGATATCTTGATTCCAGCTTATGCTGGAATCAGCCCAGCGTTTCTCATGATGTACTCTGCATAGAAGTTATATAAGCAGGATGATAGTATACAGCCTTGACGTACTCCTTTCCCAATTTGGAACCAGTCTGTTGTTCCATGTCCAGTTCTAAGTGTTGCTTTCTGACCTGCATATGGATTTCTCAAGAGGCAGGTCAGGTGGTCTGGTATTCCCATCTCATTAAGAATTTTCCAGTTTCTTGTGATCCACACAGTCAAAGGCTTTGGCACAGTCAATAAAGCAGAAGTAGATGTTTTTCTGGAACTTTCTTGCTTTTTTAATGATCCAGCAGATGTTGGCAATTTGATCTCTGGTTCCTCTGTCTTTTCTAAATCCGGCTTGAACATCTGGAATTTTTCGGTTCATGTACTGTTGAAGCCTGGCTTGGAGAATTTTGAATATTACTTTGCTAGCATGTGAGATGAGTGCAATTGTGCAGTAGTTTGAGCACTCTTTGGCATTTCCTTTCTTTGGGATTGGAATGAAAACTGACCTTTTCCAGTCCTGTGGCCACTGCTGAGTTTTCCAAATTTGCTGGCATATTGAGTGTAGCACTTTCACTGCATCATCTTTTAGGATTTGAAATAGCTCCACTGGAATTCCATCACCTCCACTAGCTTTGTTCGTAGTGATGCTCCCTAAGGCCCACTTGACTTCACATTCCAGGATGTCTGGCTCTAGGTGAGTGATCACACCATTGTGATTATCTGGGTCGTGAAGACCTTTTTTGTACAGTTCTTCTGTGTATTCTTGCCACCTCTTCTTAATATCTTCTGCTTCTGTTAGGTCCATACCATTTCTGTCCTTTATTGTGCCCATGTTTGCATGAAATGTTCCCTTGGTATCTCAGATTTTCCTGAGGAGATCTCTAGTTTTTCCGATTCTGTTGTTTTCCTCTGTTTCTTTGCATTGATCACTGAGGAAGGCATTCTTATCTCTCCTTGCTATTCTTTGGAACTCTGCATTCAAATGGGTATATCTTTCCTTTTCTCCTTGGCTTTTCGCTTCTCATCTTTTCTCAGCTATTTGTAAAGCCACCTCAGACAACCATTTTGACTTTTTGAATTTCTTTTTCTTGGGGATGGTCTTAATCACTGGCTCCTGTACAATGTCATGAACTTAGGTCCGTAATTCTTCAGATACTCTATCACATTTAATCCCTTGTATCTGTTTGTCACTTCCAGTGTATAATTGTAAGGGATTTGATTTAACTCACCTCATGAACTCCTTATTGCAAAATTCAGACTTAAATTGAAGAAAGTAGGGAAAACCACTGGACCATTCAGGTATGACCTAGATTAAATCCCGAAATCAAAACATTGTCTCAAAACACTGGAAACCCTGAAATATAGAAATGTTGTTAGTGCTCCTGGAGTTTTCATTTTCATATTCAAATTATATATGATGTTAGAATATTTGCCTTTTGTAGCTTTGCTGTAGCCACTTAATCTGATGGAGAAATTTTCCTAAAAACATTACTTAAAAAATACTCTACCAAAACAATTGCCACCAGGGAAGAAAAATTTATTTTCAGCTTTATTTTATTTATTTATTTTGCCTCCCAAGACGGTTTTAAAGTTATGTATCTCTCCAGTGCTTCTCTGTATTGCTCTTTCTCCAGGTAACCTCATTCCAATCTTTCAAATAAATTTTTTTTTTTTTTGGTCATGCCCCCACATGACATGCAGGATCTTAGTTCCCAAACCAGGGCTTGAACCTGTGCCCTATGCAAAGGAATCAGATAGTCTTAACCACTGGCCCGCCAGAGACGCCTCCCAGTTGCTTTGGGAACTGAGAGTGGGTCCCGTCTCTGAGAAGGTGTCATAAGCCTGCACTGGGCCAATGTAACTCCATCCATTTAAATCCAAAGTTAGATAACTTTCCAACAAGAGCAAACCAGGAATGTTTATGCTCATCTACAGGGAACAGGTATCTCTGTCCCAGGACTGTCTAGCAGAGCCTTGGGTACAGTCACCACTAAAAGCTGGGAGGGTGAAAGGAACCCATCTCTGTCCTAGATGTAGTCTCCTACAGGCTTGACACTAGAGAGGGAAGAATCCCTTTTCCTGGAGTAGAGCTTTCATCTGAAATCTTGCCATATAGCAGAGTCCCCTTAGTCTTTCCCTAAGAAACAAATTAACAGGGAGGGAGCTATGTCTTGTTACAGTTTTTACTCAAGACTTGAATGAATATATTAGTTTTAAGACTTTAAATTAGAAAAGTCAGCAGTGATAAAGTTCCTTACCAGTTTAATTATCCTTGTATATATTTTAATTCTGTTTAACAGAAGTCGTTCCTGCTCATGTCTTGTTTGTTATAATTATGTTTTAGAAACAGATACATCCATTGACACTTGGTTAACATTTGAATCCAATATTGAGAATGTTCTCTGTACAGATTACTTTAAATTGGATAGTACAATTGAGAGGCAGTTCTGATGTACACTTACTTACATCTCAGGCTCTTCCAGAATGTACATTTCATTTGACATATGTGTCTTATAACACAGTATGGTTAAGCCTTTTAAAAATAAACCTTGCATTTATGTTTAAATTTTAGTTTTAAATCTCCTTTTTTCTTATTGTTTCCTTTTAATTCTTTTAGTTGGAGTATAGTTGACATGCAATATAATATTAGTTTCAGGTGTACAACATAGTGATTCAACATTTAAATACATTACAAATTGATCATTACAAGTCTAGTAATCTTTTACCATACAGAGTTATCACAATATTATTGCCTGTATTCCCTGTACTGTACATTATATCCCTGTGACTTATATACTTTATAACTGAAAGTTTGTACCACTTAATCCTCTGGCCTATTTCATCCTCAACCGCTTATTGTTTTTTCTTTAAGATAATTCTGAGAAAAAGTCATTTCTGCAATCTTCAGATGCAGAGAGAAACAGTTTAGAATCAAGTATTAGCATCCTCACCCACCTGCCAATGCAGGAGACACAAGAGACAGGTTTGATCTCTGGGTTCAGACTATCCCCTGAAGTAGGAAATGGCAACCCAAATCCAGTATTCTTGCCTGGAAAATTCCATGAACAGAGAGCCTGGAGGGCTACAGTCCCTTTGGGTTGCAAAAGTCAGACGTGACTGAACACATACAGACAGACGGACAGACAGACAGACAGACAGACACACACACACACACACTCATCCTCCTTTCTTAACCTAGTTGCGAATTCTATTTTCCGTAGGTTAATTTAGGGCTTCCCTGCTGGCTCAGAGGTTAAAGCTTCTGCCTGCAATGCAGGAGACGTGGGTTCGATCCCTGGGTTGGGAAGATTCCCTGGAGAAGGGAATGGCAACCCACTCCAGTATTCTTGTCTGGAGAATCCCATGGACGGAGGAGCCTGGTGGGCTACAGTCCACGGGGTCGTAAAGAGGCGGACACGACTGAGCGACTTCACTTTCACTTTCACTAGGTTAATTTGGATGTTGAGCTTTCCCCCATGCCCTATTAAAGTTTTAAACAATTTCTCTAAAATTTAAAGGTATGATTCCACCAGAATCATGTATTGGGGTGTCTTTCAATTCAAGAAAATCCTTAAGCATTTTCTTTTTTTTAAGATGTGAAACGATTCTGTGGCTTCACAGTCAGAGTCCCTGTCTTATTTACTATAGACTCTTAAAGGTAAAATCAGCTTTTGTTTCCTTGTTATTAAATTTAGGAGCTAGTAGCTATTTCAGTAACCCACAAAAATCACTTAGCCTCCCTACTAATGTCTGCTAATGTCTTGAAGATATGTATGTAACACTTTGGAGTTTAAATATGTATGTAACACTTTGGAGTTTAAATTCCACAATGCATCTTGAAAATCCATTGAGTTTTTCACTTTTTGAAGAGGAAGTATTTGGAAATATACTTCCTGTTCACTTCTTACAAGGATTTGAAAATCTGTTTATGGTTTGTCTCCTTTTTAATAGTGATTCTCAAACCACATCACTCGTTCTTCTCTAAGTTTATATGAAAGAATAACCGTTTTCCTCAATACTCAGGGAAAGAGTAATAAATTGAGGGTTTTTGAATATTCAGTTCTTCTCCAACAGTTGTGATGCATTAACTTAGGAAATAGCTTTGGAAACACATGGTATAGATCTAATATCTCATGCTTTGTTTTGGTCTTTAAAATGATAGCAATATTGATTACCATATGTTAATCTCATATCCACTTATGACTTAATTTCTGCCAGTAGGCAACATGGTATGAATGCTTAAAACATTTAAGAATTTCATGTTGTCAGTGACATCCTTACCAGAGGTGCGAATCATTTCAATTACCCCATATACAGTTTGACTCCCACATTGTAATGGTGTTTATGGAGAGAAACAGAAAGCAAGAGACATTTCTTTTTCCCTTTTATAGTGTACATTACAGGCTGGCATTTTTATTTGCTATAATAATACTTTTTATTTGATCATAACAGAGTACTCTCGATTTACATATTAAGTGATTTTTCTTACAAATATTTGGATGCAGATTTTTAAGGAAGTGCACAAATTCTTGATTGCAGCATTATTTGCTCTTGGCATCATACAGTTTGAGGAGAGAGAACCAGTGAGAAGGCTCTCATCTATACAATGCTTGTTTCTGGGGAAAAGGAAGAAAAATTTGAAGCTATTCCGTTCTCTCTAAATCCTTTTACAATTTATCTAATCGAATTATTCTTATGGAATTAATCAGAGTGTCTTTCACCTGGAGTTATTATTAGAAATTTATTTTGCTTATTCTCCCCCCCCCCCGCCTTGATTCCTTCATTTTAATTAGTTGTACTACTATCAAAGCCAAATCTATGTCTAGGAGACTTTCTTACAGCTTTTTATTGAAAGATCACTTATCTTTTTTATTTCCCGTGTATCATATTTAGAGAGTAAGAATCTTCTGGCCCTAGTTAAATACAACCCTCATTACTATGGAAGCCACCATACCAGAGGCTTTATGTCTTAGCATGTTGACATTAATTTCCCAATCAGCTGTCACCCAAGGGCATAAAGAACTATTTAAAGTCATATAAAACCTACCCTTATGAATACATCTTCCCCTTTCTATTCCAGTATAGTTTGTTTTTTTCTTTTTACAACCAAAATTCTGACTTGTTAATATAAATGGGCTCGATAAAGGACAGAAATGGTATGGACCTAACAGAAGCAGAAGATATTAAGAAGAGGTGGCAAGAATACACAGAAGAACTGTACAAAAAAACCTTCATGACCAAGATAATCATGATGGTATGATCACTCACCTAGAGCCAGACATCCTGTGAATGTGAAGTCAGGTGGGCCTTAGAAAGCATCATGATGAACAAAGCTAGTGGAGGTGATGGAATTCCAGTAAAGCTGTTTCAGATCCTGAAAGATGATGCTGTGAAAGTGCTGCACTCAATATGCCAGCAAATTTGGGAAACTCAGGAGTGGGCACAGGACTGGAAAAGGTCAGTTTTCATTCCAATCTGAAAGAAAGGCAATGCCAAAGAATGCTCAAACTACAGCATGATTGCACTCATCTCACATACTAGTAAAGTAATGCTCAAAATTCTCCAAGCCAGGCTTCAGCAATATGTGAAATGTGAAATTCCAGATGTTCAAGCTGGATATAAAAAAGGCAGAGGAACCAGAGATCAAATTGCCAACATCCGCTGGATCATCAAAAAAGCAAGAGAGTTCAGAAAAACATCTATTTCTGCTTTATTGACTATGCCAAAGCCTTTCACTGTGTGGATCACAATAAACTGTGGAAAATTCTGAGAGAGATGGGAATACCAGACCACCTGACCTGCCTCTCGAGAAACCTATATGCAGGTCAGGAAGCAACACTTAGGACTGGACATGGAACAACAGACTGGTTCCAAATAGGAAAAGGAGTACGTTAAGGCTGTATATTGTCACCCTGCTTATTTAACTTCTATGCAGAGTACATCATGAGAGACGCTGGAATCAAGACTTCTGGGAGAAATATCAATAACCTCAGATATGCAGATGACACCACCCTTATGGCAGAAAGTGAACAGGAACTAAAAATTAGCCTTTTGATGGGAGTGAAAGAGGAGAGTGAAAAAGTTGGCTTAAACCTCAACATTCAGAAAACGAAGATCATGATGACATCCTGTCCCATCACTTCATGGGAAATAGATGGGGAAACAGTGGAAACTGAGAGACTTTATTTTTGTGGGCTCCAAAATCACTGCAGATGGTGATTGCAGCCATGAATTAAAAGACGCTTACTCCTTGGAAGAAAAGCTATGACCAACCTAGATAGCATATTCAAAAGCAGAGACATTACTTTGCCAACAAAGGTCCTTCTAGTCAAGGCTATGGTTTTTCCAGTAGTCATGTATGGATGTGAGAATTGGACTGTGAAGAAAGCTGAGCTCCGAAGAATTTGAACTGTGGTGTTGGAGAGGACTCTTGAGAGTCCCTTGGACTGCAAGGAGATCCAACCAGTCCATTCTGAAGGAGATCAGCCCTGGGTGTTCTTTGGAAGGAATGATGCTAAAGCTGCAACTCCAGTACTTTGGCCACCTGATGAGAAGAGTTGACTCATTGGAAAAGACTCTGATGCTGGGAGGGATTGGGGGCAGGAGGAGAAGGGGACGACAGAGGATGAGATGGCTGGATGGCATCACCGACTTGATGGGTGTGGGTTTGAGTGAACTCCGGGAGTTGGTGATGGACAGGGAGGCCTGGTCTGCTGCGATTCATGGGGTTGCAAAGAGTCCGACATGACTGAGCGACTGACCTAACTGAACTGAATAGAAATGTGATGTTTTTAGTCTCTTTCTCTATTTATTTTAAAAGATCAGAAATGTGCTGTTGTGAAGAGCCATCTTGAGCTGAGATTGGAGTCAGATAAAGCAGAATGCCAGTCTCAGTTCCACCCTTTGCTGATCGTGTGACTCTGGGAAATTTATTTGCTATTTAGTCACTAAGTCGTGTCCATCTCTCTGCAACCCTATGTAGCCTGTCCGGGTCCTCTGTCCATGGGATTTCCCAGGCAAGAATACTAGAGTGGTTTGCCATTTCCTTCTCTAGGGGATCTTCCCAACCCAGGGACTGAACCTGTATCTCCTGCTTTGCCAGGGGGTTTCTTTACCAGTGAGCCACCTGGGAAGCCCCAGCAAGTTACTTACCCTCTGAAAACTTCAATTTCCGCATTTTCAAATGAGAATAATTACAGGGCTGTGACAGTTAGGGTTGATGCATATGAGACACTGAATGGAAGTAAGTACACCTCAAGTTATTACTAATTCTCTCCCATTTCACATAGATCTGGTTGGTCAGGCCAGTATGTGAACTTTACAAATACTTTTCTTAAAGAACCAGAAATCCAATTATGTGCAGTATTTTAAATTGGAAATCTGAACTTTTAAAACATGAATATTCAGGTAGTGAGTAGAAATTATTTGCCCAGCTCAGACATCTTGTTATAAGACACCCAAGTCAAAATCTTCTGTATTCTTAGCAATTTATGAGACGGTGTTAGTTTTATGGAGCTGAAGAAAACCCCTTGGAAACAGTTGGAAGGAATTTGAGGCCCTGGATTCAGTCTCTAAACAATACACTATCTGATATTGAAATATAAGCGTGGCTGGTGATAAACAGTATTTCTGCATATTTACTCTGTAGTTCATCAAACAAGTGGGACTGCCAGCCTTCTGATGTAGTGGGAAGAGCAGGGACTTTGGGTTCTTCAAATCCAGGTTGAAAACTCATACTCCTTTTTTATTTAACTAGCTTCTCTGAGACTGTTTTCTCATTAACAGTATGGGAAAGACTTGCATGATGGGACTTCTGTGAAGATTAAGCAAGAATGTATTAAGAATGCCTCTAATACAGTAAACACAGATAATCACGATGGTGTGATCACTCACCTAGAGCCAGACATCCTGGAATGCAAAGTCAGGTGGGCCTGAGGATGCAGCACTATGAACAAAGCTAGTGGAAGTGATGGAGTTCCAGTTGAGCTATTTCAAATCCTAAAAGATGATGCTGTGAAAGTGCTATATTCAATATGCCAGCAAATTTGGAAAACTCAGCAGTGGCCACAGGACTGGAAGAGGTCAGGTTTCCTTCCAATCCCCAAAGTAAAGCAATGCCAAAGAATGCTCAAACTACCGCACAATTGCACTCATCTCATATGCTAACAAAGTAATGCTCAAAATTCTCCAAGCCAGGCTTCAGCAATATGTGAACCGTGAACTTCCAGATGTTCAAGCTGGGTTTAGAAAAGGCAGAGGAACCAGAGATCAAATTGCCATCATCCACTGGATCATCGAAAAAGCGAGAGAATTCCAGAAAAATATCTACTTCTGCTTTATTGACTGTGCCAAAGGCTTTGACTGTATGGATCACAACAAACTGTGGCAAATTCTGAAAGAGATGGGAATACCAGACCATCTGACCTGCCTCTTGAGAAATCTATATGCAGGTCAGGAAGAAATAGTTAGAACTAGACATGGAATAGCAGACTGGTTCCAAATCGGGAAAGGAGTATGTCAAGGCTATATATTGTCACCCTGCTTATATAACTTCCATTCAGAGTACATCATGAGAAATGCTGGGCTGGATGAAGCACAAGCTGAAATCAAGATTGCCGGGAGAAACATCAATAACCTCAGATATGCAGATGACACTACCCTTATGGCAGAAAGTGAAGAAGAACTAAAGAGTCTCTTGATGAAAGTGAAAGAGGAGAGTGAAATAGTTGGCTTAAAACTCAACATTCAGAAAACTAAGATCATGGCATCTGATCCCATCACTTCATGGCAAATAGATGGGGAAACAATGGAAACAATGAGAGACTTTATCTGGGGGGGCTCCAAATACACTGTAGATGGTGATTGCAGCCATGAAATTAAAAGATGCTTACTCCTTGGAAGAAAAGCTATGACCAGTTTAGAGAGCATATTAAAAAGAAGAGACATTACTTTGCCAACAAAGATCCATCTACTCAAAGCTATGGTTTTTCCAGTGTCATGTATGGATGTGAGAGTTGGACTATAACGAAAGCTGAGTGCTGAAGAATTGATGCTTTTGAACTGTGGTGTTGGAGAAGACTCTTAAGAGTCCTTTGGACTGCAAGGAGGTCCAACCAGTCCATCCTAAAGGAGATTAGTCCATGGTGTTCATTGGAAGGCCTGATGCTAAAGCTGAAACTCCAATACTTTGGCCCCCTCATGTGAAGAGTTGACTCATTTGAAAAGACCCTGATACTGGGAAAGATTGAAGGCAGAAGGAGAAGGGGATGACACAGGATGACATAGTTGGATGGCATCACCGACTCAATGGACATGAGTTTGAGTAAACTCCAGTAGTTGGTAATGGACAGGCCTGGCATGCTGCCGTCCACGGGGTCACAGATAGTTGGACACGACCGAGCAACTGAACTGAACTGAGATGAATAACAGCTGTCGTTGGTGGTGGTGTTGGCATACTAATAGCCAGTTGTCAAGTGGATCTCAGTTGTGTTTTGGGACCTGGGACCCACAGAGATGAGCCCTCCATGCAGCTTCCTGTGCTTTTTTGTGATAATTGCATTGCCTCCTCACCCCAGCTTAAACAGTGCATGTTTAATCATATGAATACGCTTTTACGAATTCTGCAGTTCTGAAGTAGCACTTCAAAATGCTTTCATTCCAAGTCAAAATTATTTGAAGCCTCCCCATGGTAACTCACAATCTCTTCTCTATGAATTAATAACAGCCGTTTCCTGCTGCCCCTTCAAAACAACACAAAACAACACAAAGCCTGTCTAGTTTGCAGAGGTGTTGGGGAGGTTTCATGCCATTGTATTCAATGACGGATACTTACGTTTACCTACTGTGTGTAAGTGGCTCTGCCAGGCATTACAGGGTGTACAAGGCCTTGTCTTGGAGGAGCTAACAGCATGAAGGCATAGATAAAGGGCATTTTTTAATTGATTTTTAAAAAATTGTGTGTAACTGCTTTGCAATGTTGTATTAATTCCTGCTGTACAAGAACATTAATCAGTTTTATGTACACGAGTATCGCCTTCCTCCCATCCCATCCCCATCCCCATCTCACCCCTCAGGTCATCACAGAGCACCGAGCTGAGCTCCCTGTTGTTGTTTAGTCAACAACAGGGAGTTGCTAAGTTGCTTTAGTTGCTTTTAAAGTAACTTTAGGGAGTTACTTTAGTTGCTAAATCATTGTGTGACTCTTGCAATTCCATGGACTGTAGCCTGCCAGGGGATTTCCCAGGCAAGAATACTGGTGTGGGTAGGAAACTCTCCAGGGAATCTTCCTGACCCAGGGATTGAACCCGCATCTCTTGCATTGCTGGTGGATTTTTTTTTTACCTGCTGAGCCACCAGAGAAGCCTGAGCTCCCTGTGTCATGTGGCAGTTTCTCACTAGCTAGCTATTGCACACGTGGCAGTGTATGCGTGTCTGTGCTAGGCTCTCAGTTCATGCCTCCCTCTGCTTCCGCTGCTGGGTCCTCATGTCCAGTGTCCACATCTGCAGCGCTGCTCCTGCTCTGCAAAGAGGTCCAGCTGTACCATTTGCTAGGTTCCACATACGTGCCTTAATATACGGTGTTTATTTTTCTGACTGCTTCACTCTGTATGTCCATCCACATCTCTACAAATGACCCAGTTTTGTTCCTTTTATGGCTGAATAATGGTCCCTTGTATGTATGTACCATAGCTTCTGATGAGAATTATAACACGAGTGTGTTAAGTACCAACAGGTCCGGGGCACTATGTGTGTTGGTGGGAGTGGAGGGGAAGCATTCTTTCTGCCCGTGGGAAACATAAGGCTTCAACCACAGATGACAGGTGCCTCTGGAGCCTCCTCTCACCCAAAGGTCATGTGTGTTGAGAACTGTGGATAGTAAGAACTGAGCCACACAGCTGAAGAGCGGAGAAGGCTCCTGGGCATGCTCCTTGTTTGTGTCCTGGCAGCACTTTGGAGGTGCTGGTGTGGGTGGCAGCTTGATAATGGAATGGAGAGGAAGGAGCCAGGCAGGCTGGAACTTGCAGGAAGCCACGTGCTGTTGTGCGAAGAATAGGTTCTCTACCCTTCTGTAAGGTGATGTGGCAAGGCTTGGATATGACGTGACCTTTATCATCATTTCAGATGAGACTCCTGCACTGTGTCTGAAGAGTCAGATCAGAAACCGCTCAGCTGTGTAGGAGGCTGCCCACCAGAGTGATATGCCTGGGATTTGGACGGTGTGATCTTCCCTTTGTTTCCTGCTTCCCCAGGCAATGGATTCTCTTGGTTACAGTGGTTTCTGTTATTTGCTCACTTTGCAGAGTCAGTTCTAGAAAGGTAAAACCTTGTTACAACATCTGCAAAATCATCCTGAACTAAAGGAAGGGGAGCAGTGAGAATGGACCTTTTGCCCTTAAAGGGTAGAGAAGGCGCTGGCACCCCACTCCAGGACTCTTGCCTGGAAAATCCCACGGGCGGAGGAGCCTGGTGGGCTACAGTCCATGGGGTCGCACAGAGTCAGACACGACTGAGCGACTTCACTTTCACTTTTCACTTTCATGCATTGGAGAAAGAAATGGCAACCCACTCCAGTGTTCTTGCCTGGAGAACCCCAGGGGCAGAGGAGCCTGGTGGCTGCTGTCTATGGGGTTGCAGAGAGTCAGACACGACTGAAGCAACTTAGCAACAGCAGCAGCCCTTAAAGAGGGGAAAAATCATCTTTATTTTTACCCTAATAGTTGAAAAGACGGCCTGTGGTTAGAGATGTTACCTATCCTTTGATAACTTGAAATAACACATTTAATCTTTGTTTTCTGGATGCTTGTGAAAGAAATCCATACCATCCTAAAATATG